>NW_010340010.1:25315-26474 GCF_000700745.2 Antrostomus carolinensis | reverse complement strand
GGGGGGGGGCTCTGCCCCTCTTCGCGCACCTGACGGCCGACACCATCGTGAACGGCAGCGCCACGTCCCACCTGGCTCCCACCGACCACGCTGACCGTGAGTGCTGTCTGTGTGGGTGCAGCTGGTGCTGGGGGGGGTTTGGGGGTGGTGCCTGTTTTTGGGGGTGGCTGTGCCAAAGCTGCCTCTGCTGGGGGCTGGATATGGGGCAGATCTTCCCCAGGGGCAGCACGTTTCCCTCAGCTCCCTGTGCTCCCCTTCCCGACATTCCCTCCCCTCCGGTGCCCCTTCCTGGGTCAGGAACATCCCTTTGCTCCTGGGAACTGATTTGTGCTCTTCTGCAAGAAATTTGCTGGATGCCACTGGTGCTGAGCATCATCTCCATAGCCAAGGGGAGGAGGAAGAGCAGGGTGGCAGGGCGGGGATGGAAGGACCCCTTGCCCAGTGAGGGACCTGGCACTGACCCATCCTCTCCCCAGGGCTGACGGAGACGTGCCGGGACTGTGGGCAGCAGAGCCTGGACTACCTGGGCAAGCTGAAGGACAAGCAGACGTTGGGGTGTGCTGAGCTGGGGGACGTGCGGCGGGTGCTGCGGGGGGTCCTGCAGCTGGCCCAGGTAGGAGAGGGAGCCCCGTGCACCCATCTTCAGCCCGGGGCTGGCACAGTGGGATATTTACTGGCATTGGTATTTCCTAAAGGAAAAATCAAAGCACTGTGTTAAAGCAGAGGGACGTTGCTTCTGTTTGTTAAGGTGGGATGTTTGTTTGCTCACAACCTTCTGGCTGCATCCCAGGGAGGTGATGGACAGCTTTTTTAAAAAAAAATAAAATATAAAAATCAAGCCATGGCTTTCACTATTGTCCAGAGCTGAAGTTGGAGACACTGGGTTGGAGTGAGCACTTTGGGATGGTTTGTCCCCCATACTCACAGATTTTGGTGCTTTTCTTGAGCCATCTCAGCTTCCAAGCACCGAGACCCTTCCTGGTGATTTATGGAGTCAGTCACCCTCAGATCACCCAAGTCTTTCAGTGCAGCAACCCCTGCAGAATAAAACTTCTCAACTTTTAGATTTCTCTTCTTGTGAAGTCCCCATTAGTCTTTTCCATTAAACCACTGTTAATTCAAAGGCCATCAGCTCTCTGAAGCACTCTGGAGCCCTGTC
>NW_010340010.1:24467-25301 GCF_000700745.2 Antrostomus carolinensis | reverse complement strand
CTCCTGTGATTGAGTTTTTTCACCTTGATTTGGGGCATTTCTTACTCTGAGGTCCCTGTGCAATGTTTGCTGCAAGTTGGTGGCACATGTGCCTCCACCCTCATGGTTTGCAGAACGCTGCTCCTGCAGCTTTATTTATTTAGGGGGTGAAAAAAGGGTTGAATACCTTGGTTTGGTGTTATTCCTTAAAAATAATTGCCTTCTCTTTCTCTTCCTAAAACCTCCTGGTGGCTACTGCCTCTTCTGGCAGGAGCTGAGGCCCAAGAGCTTAGATATCAGGCAAGAAGAGCTGGGAGACATGGTTGAGAAGGAGATGGCCTCCACCTCAGAGGCGATTGAGGATGCTGTCAGGCGGATAGAGGTGAGACAAAGCTGCAGGGTTGGACCATTTTGGTGCCTTGAGTCCATCTCTCCTGCACCCTGCTTGTCCTCACAGCAACATGGCATCCAACCTTCCTCTTGTATTTCCCAACAGGAGATGATGAGCCAGGCCAGAAACGAGAGCTCCGGTGTTAAGCTTGAAGTGAACGAGCGGTGAGTTTCGAGGGACGGCATGTGACAGCCGCGGGCAGGTTTCTGTCCCACGCCCCTGCCCTCCTGGGCTGTGCTTTACTCCAAAGCTGCACGTGCAACCCGGTGCTGTGTCATCCTGATGCTGAGCAAGAAATTCTCTTTAGGAGGGTGGACCTTCATCTTGCATGTCTAAGCCAATTGCTCACGGCTGCTTTGTGGGCTGCTTAGAAGTAACCTGCAGGCTGGCCAGTCTCCAAAAAAGACCCATTTTCTAACTGAGGCCAAAGCCTGTTTCCCTGGACACAGCACTGGAGGATGCTC
>NW_010340010.1:24226-24441 GCF_000700745.2 Antrostomus carolinensis | reverse complement strand
AATTTTGAACTCCTGCACGGACCTAATGAAGGTCAGTACTGCAGAAACCTAGCTGGGGCATCAAGGCTGTGCAAAACTCTAACCTCCCACCACTGGCAGCATCAATCCTTCTTTATAAAGTCCCCATCAAACACCCAAACCTGATTGTTGGTTTTTTTGTTTCTTTGTTCTAGGCTATTAGACTTCTTGTAATGACATCTACAAACCTACAGAAG
>NW_010340010.1:7794-24193 GCF_000700745.2 Antrostomus carolinensis | reverse complement strand
ACTTACTCCTCTGCATTGACATGAAACACGGGAGAATTCCCCACCATTTGCAGAAACGTGCTGAATTTCACACTTTCCTGTGTTAGCAGCACTCTGACGGTCCCGCTCGCTGGAGACGGGCTGCTCAGCCCTGTGCTCTCCCCACACATCACTGTCACCTTTGCAAAGTCTTGTCCATCTAAAGACAACAGCCCAAACTGATGGCCCAAGCTTGTGTGTTTTAAACCCAGCCCAAATTTGCAGCCTTGGGGCTCCAAAGCTAGTTTTCTTCATACATATTTAAGCAGACTAGTAAGAGTGGCTTGAAGGGCAGAGAAATTATGTTGGTCTATGATCTATGATTTGATCTATGAAATTATGTTGATTTATGGCTTTATATATGAATTTATATATTGTTGTATTTTATATGGATATTTTGTATGGATTTATATATTGTTGTATATTATAGAAACAAGTTAATACAGGCCATAATATTCTCATAACAACAGGGGGCAGCAACAACTCAGGAGTTTTACGCCAAGAACTCGCGCTGGACCGAAGGGCTGATCTCTGCCTCCAAGGCGGTGGGCTGGGGAGCCACGCAGCTCGTGTAGGTGCCCCCGGGACCTCTCCCATGGCTGCTGTGGGAGGCTCCTCTCCAGGCACAGCTCCACATGCTGTGTCCAGGGCCAACCCATGCTTCTCCATCACCCAATAACCCAAACTGTCCTGCTGCTGACTCTGCACGGAGCATGATTGCTAATTCCTTATAGAGCATCATATCCCGTGTTGGACCATATATATGGTCATGGAAATGGGGACTGCCAGTTCCTCCCTGTTTGAAAAATGTGAAACTTGCTGCCATCAAATACTCCATGTCCTGGTTGCTGCTGAGATGGTTGTGGATGGGGTGGTTGGGATCGAGTCAGGGTATCTCCATGCCAGTGTAGGAAATCATAGAATCCCAGACTGGTTTGGGTTGGAAGGGACCTTAAAGCTCATCCAGTTCCAACCCCCCTGCCAGCAGCAGGGACACCTTCCACTAGACCAGGTTGCTCAAAGCCTCAGCCAACCTGGCCTTGAACACTTCCAGGGAGGAGCAGCCACAGCTTCTCTGGACAACCTGGGACACTGTCTCACCACCCGCAGAGGAAAGAATTTCTTCCTAATATCTCATCTAAACCTCCCCTCTTCCAGTTTAGAGCCATTTCCCCTTGTTCTGTCATTAACTGCCCTTATAAAAAGTCCCTCCCCAGCTTTCTTGTAGGCTCCCTTCTTTTGGACAGAGCTTTAAAAATCTCATCCACTTCATTACAGAAGCACAATCCTGCCTCCTTTGGTATTTTATACCTGTCCAAAACTTCTCCATCTGGGCTTTGAGTAGTTTGCTTTGTAAATGAGCTTGTAAATTGCAGGCAAAGCTGCTGTTTCAGAGGCTGATGCTGGTTTCTAAGGGTATAGCAGGTGGTAAATAATCTGCACTTGCTTCGTAGTGCACGTATGAAGCATCTCTAACGCCCTGTCCCTTCTGATCCGTGATGCAGGGAGTCAGCGGACAGAGTTGTCCTGCATATGGGCAAATACGAAGAGCTGATTGTCTGCTCCCATGAAATCGCTGCCAGCACGGCCCAGCTGGTGGCTGCCTCCAAGGTGAGTGTCCCAGCAGGACCGTCTGCACGTGCCTCATCAGCTTTTAAGTCATTTTATTCCCATGGTTTTATCCCATGGATGCTTTTGGGCAGCAGTGTGTGGCTGTCCTGTCCGCCAGTCCCCGCAGGGAGGAAGGGAAGCTCTTCCTATTTTCAAGTCAGTCTGTGATTTTAATCCATGTGTTTTCACCTGCTTTAGTATTCCCACACTGGCAGGGCTTGGCCTTGGAAATGCAAATATCTAAAACCTCCTGTCTTCCTCCTGTTAAGCTGATTATGTAAAGAAAATATTAATAACTAATGAGAAACCCCAAATAAGCAACTGCAGGAGCCAGCATTGAGAATGATGGATTTTGGTCCTTACCACCTTTCCTGTTGGTGTCGAGGTTTCGATGAGCAAATGGGGATGGCAGGTTGGGAAGAGGGCGACCCAAATTGTTTTCTGCTTTTTACAGCAGATGGTTTTAAAACTAAGAACATGATTTTAAAAAACCCAAAAGCTTTGTTTTCACCGATGCTACTTATCCATGTGTGCTTGGGTCAGGTGGAGCAGAGCTGGCTTGATGTCCTGGGGCTGAAGGGCCTTGCAGGGGTCATGTTGTCTGGCCATGATGGGATCATGAATAAACACGTGTCCGTCTGTCCATCCATCCTTTCCACCCCCAGTTTTTCATGCTTAAGGACTCTTTTGATGTGGTGTAATCAGTGTCTTTGCTCTCACACGGAACACGGCTGCCTGGGGGCTCCCCCAAGATGGCAAGCACTCATGTGGAGGTGCCGTGGTTGGGACCCACAACCATCCCCATGTTCTTTGCAGGTGAAAGCCGAGAAGAGCAGCAGGAACCTGAGCCGGCTCCAGGAGTGCTCACGCAACGTCAACGAGATGGCGGCCAACGTGGTGGCTTCCACCAAGTCAGGGCAAGAGCAGATTGAGGAGAAAGGTGAGGTTTTTGCAAGGAAAGGGAAGGAAAAAACACCCCAAATCCCTTTCTGGCCTGGTGAACACGCCAAGGTGCCCGTCTGGCTTCACTGTGGTACGTGAGGGGTCTCTGTAAGGGGTGAGCTCAGCGAGGACCCTCCGCTTTTCCCCACAGACACCATGGACTTTTCAGGCATGTCCCTCATCAAGCTGAAGAAGGAAGAGATGGAAACACAGGTATGGCCATGAGGGTGGATTTGGAGGGGGGTGAAAACCAGGTGTGGGCATGGGGGGGTGGTTGGGGGGGGGGGGGTGGGTCCCTTCTTCTGCCCCTCAGCATGGTGCTGGGGATGGCAGGGGAGGGATCAAGCCATGGGGGTGCGCAGGGACCAAGATGGACCATCTCTTTGGGTGCAGGTGAAGGTGCTGGAGCTGGAGAAGCGTCTGGAGGGCGAGCGGGTGCGCCTGGGCGAGCTGAGGAAGCAGCACTACGCCTTGGCTGGGGCCTACGACACCACGGAGGACGGGGAGGCCAAGCCGGCGCCGGCCCCCAGGCGAGGCATCCTCAAGAAGCCCCCCCTGGCCCAGAAGCCCGGTCACTGGGAGGTAGGTTCCCCTACTCCCAACATGCACATGGAGGGGGTGTCACACGCAGCACGAGTGACCCACAATTTGCTTTTTTCCTCTTGTTTCAGCCTGTGCGAGACGCCGGCCCGTGCCCCCCTCACGGGGCGAAGGTCTAGCGGGCGCTGGCTGGATGCGGAACCGACGGCGTTGCCTTGGCGCTGGCGTGCCTTTGTGCGCGGGGGTCTTCCCACCACCCGGCCTGCAAAACTGGATTTTTTTTTTTTTTTTAAAACAGATTTTTCTTTTTTTTTAAAAATTTTATTTTATTGTATTTTTTTCCTTCACTTGATTCCTATCCGTAGAGCAGGGGGGGCTGGCGCTGGCCCCCCGAGTGGCTCCGGCGGCCCCCCCCCTCCCGGCCCCTCCACCCCCCCCTCCTCCTCCTGGCCTGTCAACCAGCTCTCCTGGTTTAATTTAATTTGAGGTTCGTTTGGGTTAATATATTTTTTTTATTAAAGTTTCTCAGCGCTAGAAGTTTTCAGTAAATGTAGCTCTCTACTGTACTGCTCAGACCCTTTCAGAGAACTGGGAGCTGTTTTTAAAGTAGGAAACTGTTGGGCTTTTCTTGCAACCATTTTTTTTAAATTCCCCTTTTTTCAGCCTGAGGAATAATTTGACTTTTTTTGGGCGAGAGATCAGCCCTCAGCAGAGGGGGAGATGTGAGCCTGAACTGGGGTGAGGAGCAGGGCTTTTGTAAGGGAAAAAGCAGTTACTAGCACACACTGGCAATAAGGATTCAAACATATAGATATTTTTTTTTTTTCCTTTTCTATTTTTTATTACTACAGCAACGTCAGGGGATCAGTTGCATTATGTTTTATATTTAAGAGAATTAGCAGAATTAAATCTAACCATGGCCTATGGGAGCCGGGGGGATAGAGAAGAAGTCTGCAGCAATAAGGAATTACTGATGTGGAGGGAGATGGGGGCAGAAGCAAAATCCTGTCAGTTGGATCTTCCCTTTGGAGCTACTACCACGCTGTAGATGATTAAAGAAGCAATATTTAAAATATGTGTTGTGGTGCCTGGTCAGCTTGGTGGTGGTGGGAGGAAGGGGCTGATGCCAGGGCCATGGCGGAGGGCAGCCCTGAAGCGTGGAGTCATCGTGCCTCCAAGGAATTAGGTAAAGCTCTGGGTAGGGGCGAGGGTGTGGGACACCTGGTGTGTGTGTGTGTGTGTGGTGTTTTATATATAGATATATACAGATCTATCTATATAGAGATCTGTAGTATATAGAGCTATATTTATATAGATATATGTGTATAGAGATCTATAGTATATATATATTTATATATGTGTGTGTGTGTATATACACACACATATGCGTAGCTAGGTCTATGGGTATATGTGTATACATTTGTATGTACATATACCTATGTATATGTGTGTGCATGTGTATATATATGCGGATCTACACACATATTTCTCCCTCTATAGCTATACATGTGTAGCTATGTATCAAACTATATATATATGTGTGTATATATATATAGTGTGTGTATCATGCTTTTTTTTTCCCTATGTACATACATGCATATGTATATTTGTTTAGCCACACCTATGTAGCTCTATGTATGTCTATCTATATCTACAGCAATACATATGTGTAGATACAGATATAGCTATATAGAGAGCTATATAGAGAGTGATACACATCTAGGTGTAGAGCTATGTATCTATATATAGCTACAGTGTCATGTCTAGGTTTATGTGTGCATATCTATATGTATAGTCACGCCTCTATACATGTATCTATATCTATACAGCTCTGTGTGTGCTCCTTTTTTTTTAATCACCATCTCTCTGCATGTATATTTATATATAAGCATGTTTGCATATATATTTTTTTTAAAATATAGACAGATACACATCTATTTATGTGCATCTGCATGTGTATAGGTCTGTATTTATGCAGTGGGCTCTGCTGCTGTGGCTGTAGCACTAAGGCAGGACCCACCCCTTGCCCCCCCAGGACACAGCAGCACATTAATTTCTTCTGCATCTGACTGCAGCAGCAGCCGGGGTGCCTGGCAGCCTTACTGAGCGTAAGTAGCTTAAATAGATAAAAAGCAATCAGGGTGCTGGATCAGTGCTGCCTTCCAGCTTCCAGCCAGAGCAGCTGCTACCTGCAGCCTCGCAGTGCTCATCAGGACCATCAGCACACACCTCCAAGAAATGGGGATTTTGTTTATTCTCTGATTAACTGGGAGTCCCTGTGGGGCTGAGTGTCACAGCACCTCTTGGTGCAACTGGGATGGACTGGTGAGACTGTAAGACTGAAGCATTTGGAGCTCAGCGAGAATGCCCGTAACAGGGTGAACACGGCTCCCTTGTATTTAAGAGGAAATTGGTGTGGGTACTTTTGAAAAAAAAAAGTTTAGAATTAACATTTTCATCGAATTCCTTGTGACCCCAAAACAATTCAAATTTCATGCAAACCACAAGTAAAAGCCATGCCTCTCTGTTCCTATGATTAACAATAGGCTATAAAGCAGTCAACTAGCATTACAAGTTGCTGTATCTCAAGAAAACACATTAATAAGGTATTTTATTATTTATTTTAGTCCTGGAGCAGTCTCACGCTGACTTAAGGTTTCTCAGGTTACACGTCACAAAACAGACTTCACAGGTTTACGAGCAACTACTCCAGGAAGCACAGTGCCAGTTCTCCTTTCTGTCTGTCACGATACAGCAGTGACTGTGGTCAGCCCCGTACTCTGGAGTTTCGTTTCTTTCAGAAAACTTTTCTCTGGGTACAAGGAAGCGCTTCCCGCAGCCGCTCGCAGTCTATTTATAGACAGTGATAAAAGATGTATTTGCTGGGAGACTGACGTCATCCTAACCACTCACACCATTACATTTCAGAATGGAAATACTGATTAATCAAGAATGCTGACTTTTAAATCTCACTACCGTAAGTCTAACCACAGCTATATTTAAAAAATATTTAAAGAATCCAAAAGTAAAGTAAAATGTGGCTTTAAGATGATGTTATGGGTAAATGTAACCTGTTTCACACCACTGCTGGTTCACTGTGATTTACTTAAATCAATACTTACAGAAATGTTCCAGGTGCCAGCATGTACAGTCTCAAAAAATATCAGCAAAAATAAAAACAAGCTCCAAAGGCCACTTAAAGTGTAATCTATGTGCTAAAGTAATTGTTATACCAAAATTAAGCTTACTGTTCGGTCTCAGATTTTTCTTAACTCATAGTTGTAGCAGACAGGAAAAAAAAAAAAATCACAACTGCAAACTGTGTAGGCAAAGGTTTATTTTGAGACTCCATCAAGACATCCTGCTGTACAGGAACTAATTTGCTAATGACTTTTAAATACCATTATTGTACCTGTGGAGAGGGGAAGGTGTTTAACTGGCTGTGCTACTGAGAACAAGTTTTACTCAGTACCTGTAACAAAAGCAATGGAAAAGAACCAAGCAAAAGTTGCAAAAATACAACATTCTGCGCCCTTCCATTGAGGTTAGTACAGTATAACTTATTTTTCCTGAAGCAGCTTTCAAACAGCCTCTTATCAAAGCCCTCCTTTCCCCACCCTTTGGCTCCCTCAGCAGCCAAATTGCCAGTAACCACAAATTAGTTTGAACATGAACACACAAAGCAGCTGAAGTTCAGGAACAGCACTGCTATAGAGAGCAAAGTTTACTAAACATAAGTGTCTCAGATCACTTGGGGAAAAAAAAAAATAGTCCATTGAAATCAAGCACACAAATAGAAACCTCTGCTGTTACAGGCTCGAGGAAGGCAGGTTAAAAAAAAAGCTCCTGTAAAAGTATGTTTTTAAGAGCCCTTAATTAAAGTCACGAACAGCAGCCACCCATTAGCAAGTTATTTTCTTTCCCTTCTGTGCCCAACCTGCTGGCAGGGGAGACTAAGGCACGAGTTCCGTCCATGTGGGCACTACTATTTTTAGTGACAGTATTTCCTGAATAGCCCCATCAGAAAAATGACTTGGGAAATACAGAATTATCAGCTGATACAGTCATTTAAAAAACACCTCATAGGTAACGCAAGTGTAAATCAAACCAGAAAAATACAGCGATGGTCTGTATTCCCCTTACTAACCACCTACCATCGCTGGCAGCGTGAGACAACTCCTGCACACACCAGCCCAAAGGACATTATCACATTTCTCTACAATCAGTATTTTCTTCTCAATCAGGTGGTTTTTGTGCCAGTGCTGAGAACTGCAGCCACTTTGTCACCTCCCATCCTCTATGGGATGCGACCGGCTTCTTTCAAGACTAATGAATCTCTCAGAAATTAGCCCATCCTGAGTAGTGGTTGCTAGAATAATGTGCAATTTTACAGGCACATAACAAGGTGTGAAATTAGCTGGTGTGGTGAGAATAAACCTTTTTAGCTTTGAAGGAAAAAAAATTCTTACTTATCACCTACAAGAGTGCAGAAAAATCACCCTTGAACAGGTTGGAGATAATAAGTAGTGCTAAAAGATAGCCGTTAGCTTACAGCAGGAGCCAGGGTTCAAGGTGAGCACTAACACGTCTTCCAGCCTCGGCAGTCTGTGATATCTCCTGCAGGTAGGGAGATATAAAAATGGAGATTTGGTTTCAGGTGAGGTTGAGATCCCACCATAGGCTGCCCAGGGACAGCCTGCTTGAGGGACAAGATGTCAGCTGGGGCACCAGAGGTTCAAAAAGGTTTCCCTGAAACTTCAGCTGAGACCAAAAAAAAATCTCTCAAAAGAACTCAAAGCAACACGTGTCTTGTTTCTAGTGCTAAAGTCTCGGAGAAGTGAACAGACATACCTGTGAAAGACGTATCAGGGTCAATTAATGTACAACCAGAAGCAGCTCAAATTACAGGAACAAGTGCCACCGAAAGCTCTGGGTAGGCTTGGACAGCCTCTGAAAACAAACTCCAAAGAGAAGGGACAAGTGAAGGCCACCTGAAATAACTGCCAGTGTTCCACTGAGACACCACTTGCTGTTTTTGCATTACTTGGCTTTTTTCATTATTCATTACACAAGGGACACGAGTCCCCTCCCAGCAAGGTGTGACTGCACTGGGTGACCTCACCTTTGCACAGGGAATGATCCCACCCAGCCTGATCTCTCAGTGCGTGTCACCCACAAGGCAGGGTTAGCTGAACCCCAGTTTCAGAACAGGCACTTCTTAAAAAGTTTTGTGCACCTCTTCTTCAAGCTGCAAAAAAAAAAAAAAAAAGGGTGTTGCTGCCAATTCTGAGAAGAGTTGAGTTGAAGAACTGCAGCTTTTACATAACACCATCCCCTTCCCTCGCCCACCCACACTGAGTCAGCACAGCAAGTTTTCCTCATCTGTAGTCTCCTATTTCTGCATCAGCAGAAGGTTATCCAATCTCCGTAGTCACCACAAATGGAACGAATCAAGAAACAGTTAAAAATGGGATTTTCTTCCATATACTATCAGTTATTCTACAGTAGGATTTCTATTTCCTATTGCTATTAAAGGGACAAATATTACAGAAAATTACATCAGGTCCTTTCTGCCCTCTGACTCATGTTCCTAAATAACTTCAGTTGACTCATTTCTCCTAAACTTGTCTTGGCTGAAATCTAAGTTTTTCCTCTTTTAATAAATAAAAGTGACTTTCCCCCTTCCTTCAGCTTTTCTAGGTGAAGATTCTGAACACTTCCACTCTTCCAGCTCATTGTAGGAAACTAAAAAGTGAAGGGATTCTACCTGGCAAGTCAGCCCACCCACCTCGTTGCCATGATTACAACCTGCAGAATCTACTCTGAGCATACACCAATCCTGCATCAGCAACATACAACATGGACTCGCTCTATCCAGTCACTAAAAACATGTCCAACAGATGGACTATGAATAATTACAGTTATTTTCTTGCAAATTTATGTTCTACATTCACCTACAACTGTTTTCATGTTGCTACATAAAAAACACCAACAAAATTCCACCGTGATTAAATGAAGCCACACTAGGAACACGACACCAAGAGATATGCTATTTTATTTAAAATCAGACCACAGTAGATTACAGAAAGACTTTATTATGCAAACAAATCCACTGTACGGTTCACAACTTGCTAGGCATATAAAACTGCCCCTTTATGAGACTGTCCAGGATTACACAGAGGAACTGTTCAGGTGTAGGACGACTCTACCTCCTCTGAACTCCATGTTTGCCAAGTAGCTCTATATTCAGGCTAAAGGAATTGTTGATTTGAGCTCTGTATCTAAGTCATTATTCCAGTTGGAGAGGGCAGAGAAATCCCCAAAGAGGTTGAGACTGAGGTTGTAGAAGTTGGGGCACTAAATGTAATGGTTACCCAGGGCTGGGCTGTGCCCAGGGCTCTGCCTCCTGGCATCACATGAAAGCTTATATTCTATATAGTCCCTCCAAGGTCACTGGTACAAAGGTGACCTGTGAGGACCAGCTGTGCTGGAACAACTGACTCCACTTCCTTTAGGAGACAGCACTGAAGTGCAGCAAAACTCGTCCTTGAGTTAAAACCATTCCACGTGGATCATCAATCCAACAACCTAACCACATACAATTGAATTAGTCATAACTTACAAAACTGCATACAAAAGACTGGCAAAAGTAATGCCATCCAAAGACAGCATGTTCAATGCTACCAACACTCTAAAGCCGTGTTACACATCGTATTTAAAAGATTTTTCTCCACTCCAATTACTTTGGGGAAGTATATGCTATTTGCAGCAGACATTAAAAATCCTCAAGACAACATAATAATATATATATATATATATTTTGGCAAGCCTACTGAGCCACCCCTTCTCAAGTCTCAGCTTGCCTATGGCATTTTAATCTCACTATCTTATAAACAGTGCAAATTAGTATGATTCTAAACATCCTAGCCAGAGCAGAATTTATTTATTAGCTATAACAGAACAGGAGAAGCTGTCGAAAGGCAACAGGTCGAAAACACTTGACACATCTCTTGCCCGATTCATTCAGGTTAGTGTTTTGTAATGTTTGTTTCTGAAAGGATTTAAACAGCTTCCACAGTCATCTTTCTCCTTAACCCTTGAACATTACCAGCAGTCAAGTATATATTTACAGTTTGTGCGCACACACACACACACACACAATTAATGGCAAAACGTTTTCCAGGAGCAGCTGGATTTCAGTTACGTGATTGCTATAACTGAAACATCACATGAGTTACGTTACCTATGTTCAAACTGATCCATCAGTGAAGGCAACTAGAAGCTTACAAATAGCAGATACAGCCTTTGTTGGGTTTTTTTTCTGAACTATGAGGGTGAGTTTTCTTGTAAAAGAAAGTGCTCTTGAAGAGCCCTTAAATTAGAGTTAAGCAATGACCCTTCAAATGGTAGAAATGCTAATATCCTAGTATGACAATCACAAGTAGTGATCCTAAGGCACATCAGCCGCATGCATACGCAATAATGCATTGTTTTGCTTTTCAGACAGAAAAATTGCATTAGCTTTGTCTGTATTTCGTTTGCACAAGAGTTTGTTTTTTTTAGATAAAGTTATCCCTGAAAAGGTCGTGTTATCACAAAAGTTACCAAAAGACAGAAAAGTTAACAAGTAGTAAAAATATTTTTGGACTATTAATACCAATAAAGTTAGAGACATAAAATGCAGTGCAAATTCACAATACACTTATCTATCACCTCTATCACTTCTGAGGATTTTCAACCCTCGGGGGGGAAAAAGTTGGCACTTGATAAGTGTAAAATACACCTGGTTGTTTTCATTAAACGTTAGCAAAACTAATTTGAGAGTGTTTTAGAGTTTTTGTGTAGCAGGCTCAAAGTATGAATTTCTGTACTCGGTCACCATCCTGGTAGCCCCCACCCACTGAAATTCTTTTTAGGACACAAATCATTTCTACAGCAGACTTACATTTAGCATTCAGATACAACAGTTGCCATCCAAATATCAGCACTAATAGCACAGCGAAATTACTTTGAAACGAGTCATAATTAACCATGCTTATACGAAGCTACAGTGAAAAAATAATACCAAGAAAAGATATTACACTATTTTTAAAAAAAACACATCCTGTACCATCACTAGATTACAGAAAAAAAAAAAACAACCCACACTTTGCAAACAAATCCAATGCACTTTGCTTCACAAAATCCCCCATTTATAGAAACTTTCCAGAATTACACTGGGGAATTGGTTTAGATGCCAATAAACATAGACCAACCTTCTGCCCTTTGTCTTCAGAAGGCAAAACAAGCCAAATAACCGTATTTTCAGAATAGAGAGCTTCCTGTTATGAGTTTAATTTCAGATTAGTATTTGCTAGCAACCAGCACACTCCAGAGGAAATGATTAAGGGACAGTAAAGGGCCTTACATAAAAAAAAAAAATCTATTTTGACTGTAGCTGTTTGTAGCACAGACTTCCAAGCAATGCAGTGCATTCCAGGACAATGATATGAAAATATTCGGAACCAACACAGGGGCTATGACAGATTCTGAACCAGGAGTTTCTTAAATTACCATGAATTAGTTGGTAGTTGTTTGTGGATGTGAGAAATTGACAATGAATTTATGGACACATTCTGCACAAGCAACATGCATTAAGATTTGCCTCCTCTAATGGTAGATTAAAACACCAGCATGTGTCTGCACCTTAGGCTTCGAGAGTCACCCTGAGAATGAAATCTGAGCTCCCCCAAAAAGCCTCCCTCCCTCCCCCTCCAGTGGCATAACAAGTCAAGAATGGATTATGTAAGATGCAAACAGCCACCAGGGAGTTAAAAAAGCTTTTCTGTTTTGCCTGCTTGCAGAAAAATGTTACCTGCAAATTCCAGATAGATATGCGTACCAAAACCTGCAAAACTAAAGGAAATGAGAAAGCTAAAAATAGTTCTGCCAAGCAAGAGACTTGAGGGATAAAATGAAATTGCAGAGCTTCAAGTGGGCAATTACGTGATGTGAAAACCCAGTATTTGATTAAGAAAATACCCTGCCTAGATTCCTGGAACCACATGATATCAAAAGCTAAGCACCTGTGTAAAAAAATTACTTCTGTATTCAAGGTGTGGAAAAGAAAAACAAAAAAAAGTTAAGAAAGTGTCTTAATAGGCAAGGAAATAAAAATGCCTGGTAAAGTTTCTATAAAACTCTAAACTGGCTCTACAAACAGTTTAGTTTAATTTCAAGAGACCAGGACTTTCAGGATATCAAGCTATTCAGGAGTGGGAGGAGCATGTACTTGTATTATGACAAGTCTAAGGTAACAACTGAAACCTAGAAACGAAACTCTTGCAACTTTTGCTGTCTAAAAACCATAGAACATTTTCTGGCAAGTGTTTCAGCTCAGCGAGCTCTGAAAATGTTGTGCACCTGGCCACAAATGCCGTTGTCTGGACAGACTGCAAAGGACGCTGCTGCCATCCATCACAACTCTTTGCCCAGTATTCAGATATGGTTGTCACCATCCAAACACTGGCACTGACAGAGAATTCTTTAGAGAGACAAATAGCTCCCAGTTTGCCACACATACATCCAGCTGTGATGGGAACACAGCAGAACAGAAAAGGATGCTGATTTACCATCACTAAAGAATTCAGAGCGTGATTCGATTTGTAATGTCAGGAAATCCACAGCGCGTTCTTTCACAATCTGATGGATTTACAAAATTTAGACCCTATCACCTTCCTAGAAAAACCTTGTTGTCACTGATATTTGAAAACAAAAATAATCACATTTACCCAGCGCAATTGCAAACCTCTGTGCCACAGCTTGGATTTTGTACTCCATTGTGCAAAAACCAGAGGCTCCCATTGCCTACATTAAGTCTCTGATGGGGAGAAAAAGGAAAAATAAGCACCAATACATAAGTTAGGCGCACCGAAATATTCACTGGAGGATAAAGCCAGGATGTGGTGGAAGGCGAGGTGGTCTTTGGGGAAGAGCTGGAGGATACTGTGGTACAAACTGAGTTGGGTATCCTGGCTGTGGCATTTGACTTGCAGACTGACCTCCTGGTCGAGGTGGGAGAGGAGGATACGGAGCACCTGGATAAGAAAGAGCTGGTCCTGAACTCATGGCTGCAGTAAACGGAGTAGGAAAGCGTCCTGCTGGGACTGAAGAAGGTGGAGGGGGTGGTATTCGTCGGGGCACAACTGAAGGAGGAGTGTTTGCATCCGAAGTGTAGGAATCTTGAGGTGCTGGTGTTGTCTCAGGTACTCTCGGCTGAGCCTGCGGCTGAACCTGTGGAAGTCTCTGTCCCTTCAGCACCATTTCTTGGAGCTTCTCAATTTTCACACGTCGCAGGTGAGCCAGTTTACGCTTGCTCTGGTACTCATCGATGAAGGAATCCAGTGGTATTTCACCATCAAGAAATTTTTCTGCCATATTCTGTCAAATACAGAACAAGCTCTTAGGAAATGGCATACTGCAAGAGAAGCTAAATGGCTTATATCCTAAAAATAGCATAATTTTGCCTGTGATTTTCCAGCTTGCATATGGAAGATGACTGGCATGCTAAGAATTCTGAGCAGAATTTTGAATTAGTCAGAAGCACTGGGAGTTAAGTATAATTTTTGCTTAAATTTATACTGAAGCAACAGCAGTAAGAACATCTGACTCCAGCTCTGAACATTCCCGTAATCATCAGAGATGGGGACAAATCAAGTTCAACAGCTTTCCAGATTGCCAGCTAAGCCGAATTACAGCTCAGTACAATGCCAACAGAGACACTGAGGACTCTGCAAGCCTTGGTACAGAGAGGCAGACTATTGCCAAGCCAGGTTTAATATTCACGCTTACTTGTGGCTTTGGGTAAATTCTGTTTAATAATTAAGAGAGGTGACCTCACATATAATCACAAAATTCAGCTTGTTCTGGGAATGTCTTTTTGTGATCACAACTCAGGGCCAATAAGCCCATTTCCCCCTGCTGCTAACGTTCTGTGTAGTTGTACAGACTGTTCTACAGGAAAATCAGCAAACAAAACCCAACACTTCCATTATTCTGAGAACAGACCACCCTTCAAGCCACTTGTGCCACAGCGAGGGATGACTATCACAGAATGACTACTGGCACCTAGACAGGTATGTTGAAATCATAATGGAATATTTTGCTGGCAATGCTGGAGAAAAAACAGCGCAGGCACGGTTTTTCATTAGGTTACTAATTGACATTTGTAATGGATTAATAAATATACCAGGCAAACATCATTAAAAAAAATATTCCACATTTATACGCTATGAGTTTGGGGGCAACGCTGAGAAACTAAGAGGGTTTGGCTTTCTTTTCTGAAAAAGAGCATTTTCTATCTTAAACTTTAAAGATGGTAAGAGTAAAAAATCACTCAGATAAAACGATTCTTGCTGAAACCAAGCAACTGTTCATTGAAGTTCAAAGCAGAGACCAGATCATACTCTTAAAAATATCCCTTCAGTCTATTACATGTTTAACACTGCACTGCAGCTACGTGGACTGACAGTCTTGGGTGTAAGTGGCAGAACTGAAGTGCACTGTCATTACCTCGGTGTCTTCCTCAATCTTAGCCCCTTCTGCCTGAAGCAGCGCTAGCAGTGTCTCCAGTGAAGCATTACTGGATTGTCTGTCTGTAATGGCACAAAAAAAAAACAGTAAGTGACTTAAACCTGAAGCAATACAGCCTCAGCAAGCAAAAGCATTTCTAAGGCACACACATACAACCAGCATATTCCATTGTTCTAGGCAGAATGATCTACAGTAAGAAATATTAAGTAGTTTAGGAATATTGTCAGAGTTCTTATTTAATTGCAAGGATATATTTATAATATTGAAAGACAAAGCACTTCAGCAAGTGCAGTATCAGATGTACAATACTTCGTAATTCAGTATGAAATGAGAAACTTAAATGCAATATTCTGATTTATGATTAATCACTGAAAATACAACTTATGTTTTGCTTTTTACCAAGGTAAACTAATTTAATCATTTAGAGAACACAGGTCAACAACAGGTAGGTAACCACACAGTAACAGAGAGAACCCACAGTATCTGTTACCAGGTGTAATAGATACTTAATCAATCATTAGAAGCACGATCTATTTCAGAACTACATGAGAATGACATTTCATTTTGTTCCCTAATTCACACAGCTAAAAGTGAGACACCAAAATATCAAACAAAAAACAGGCAACAGACTTACATTCACCTGGAAAACAGAAAATCATAATCACCAACACAAAATGTTACCTAGTTTTGTTTTCTTTATCTGGTATGCTTCAAAAAGGACTTGCAGCTCTCGATATTTTTCAGTCAAATTTGATTTCAAAGACTCCAACTTTGGCTGGTACAAAAGATTGTCTTCTGCCAGACTGCGGTTGCTGGCAAGAGTCATGTCCTTGCTGTGCTGAACATTTTGGGCCTGAAAAAAACCAAAGTGTGTGAAATGACAATGAAAATATTATGAAAGACAAATGGTTATTCAGACAATATAGAATCATGGAATGGTTTGGGTTGGAAGGGACCTTTAGGGATCATCTAGTCCAACCCCCTGCAGTGAGCAAGGACATCTTCAACCAGATCAGGTTGCTCAGAGCCCCGTCCAACCTGACCTTGAATGTTTCCAGGGATGGGGCTTCTACCACCTCTCTGGGCAACCTGGGCCAGTGGTATTTTTAAACAAAATTTCAATACTTCTAAATAACCAACAAAGGTAAGGTCTCTAAAAATTAGTACTATGGTATTGGACCTGCACCTAATAACAATTCTTTTGGACTTTTCATGAACAGTGGGAATGTCTACTGGTTTGGTGGGTATGGTCAGCTTCAGCTATTGTGCTCTTTTCCCATGACCTCTTTTTTTCTGCCACACAAAATCCTTTCTCACAAACTGTATTTTTACTACTCTATTAATATCCTATTTTACTAGTATATCATCTAGAAGGAATAAGAAGGTCTGTGTCACAAACAGCATACTGAAATCATCTAAAATGACAATGGACTGTGGAAGCTCATGGGGGAAAGACCTTCAGAGGAATTGTCCTGAGAATAAGGATCTCTTCTTTCTGCTATGAGCACCTGATCAGGAATTAATACTGACCTGAAGTCACTTTCCTGCACACTTTTTTCTACATGGAGCAGAGAGATGATGAAACAGTTTTCTTCTCCAAGCTGGAAATGATAATTACTCAAAGAGTTTGTGTTATGGGAAAGGACTCAAGGAACCCATCTCCTTTGAGCAGGGTCAGAGGTGCCTGTGAATGCTCCTGCAGGCAGAAATGGCTTTT
>NW_010340010.1:0-7767 GCF_000700745.2 Antrostomus carolinensis | reverse complement strand
GAAGTGCCTGCAAGAGGCAGGTTTTGGCAGCAAAGCAGCGGTTACTGTGTAGAAAACGGTCTCTGGGCGCTCACTAAGACATTTCTGCTCAGTGGCAGAGGAGTGCCATTTATGTGACCCCAGATTCTTCTAATTCTTGTCAAAAATGTATGTGAGGTCTGACCTGTTGGCTGTCACAGCTTTGTGAGATCAGATTTTTACATTCACCCCCTGCTACCTGAAGGTGTTTTGTATGAAATTTTACTCATTATTTAATGTAGATGTTTCTTCATTCCCACCTCACGCACTGTCCTTACCATTCCCCCATGATGAACACTGACAGATAAAGCAACAGTTGATCTTAAAATTCTCAGAATCCCAGCAGTAACATGCAACAGGACCGGAGGAATGTCACCCTTTATCTCATTAAAATGCAAAAACCCAGGACTGCATCATTATGGTGCCTTCTCCCAGAACACTCCTCCCTAACTATGTTAAATCAATCCTGGATTAATGCCAAAAAGCTTGTTTTTCAGTTTAATCCTTCTGCTTAACATAACCTAGCCTGAAGACATTCTTCCTAAAGAACAAATGACAATTCTCAGAAAACCAAGATTCAGCCAGATCCGGAGTTTGCTCACACACACACACATATGCACGTGATTTTATCAGGACATTCCTCATGAGCTTTGGGAAAGCTGAGTGTTTGGGGAAGTCTGCCCTGGTTGTCACATTAGATTCATTAAAATACTCAAGACATCAAAAGGAGGGGAAAGAAAGAAAAAAATAGGCATCTGATTTCAGATTTTCAGTCTGAATCAACAAGTGGGGCAGTTTTCCCATGGCACAACAGACTGATTCTGTCAAGCTGCCTTCAAGATCAACGACACGTTTGATATACTTTTTGTGATCTCTTACATGAATCCATCGCTTCGAGCCCGCATCATCCCTGTTCAGCTATAACAGATGTTATCCATGGACTGAATTTGCACTGAATTCAGTCACTGAATTCATTTGCACTGAATTCAGCGCAAACACGAAGCGTTCAGTGCTTTCTTCCTTGCACACTCATGGGTGGCTATCAGAGAGGCACACCTGAGAGGAAAGAGGAAACCCAAAAGAGCTATTTAAAAGCCCCAGAAAAGGGGAGGATCAGAATTCAGGTGTTCTTGGCACTCTGACAAGGTGCATCAGGTGAAAGTATGGAGCAAGTGTCTTCAAAAGCCATTACTTCCTTTTGAAATATTTATCCACTCCTTTAATCTTCTAAAATCAAAATTGTCTCAGTTCTACTTAAACATATCTTTGGCCCCAGATACTGCTCTTCAAATACTGAAGTTTCACTCTCTTACATCCTGTTCTTGCTAAACCACACTAAAAAAAATCAAGTCAGAGATAATGCCGAGTCCTAAAGTTTACATCAATCAAAATAAAATGCTATTCAAAATTGTGAAAATGGGATGAACTGTACCTGTGGTACTGTTTTGTCTTCTCGAGATTCTCACATCAAGCCTAAACAAGCCTCCAGCCCTATGCTTGTGTTCAACTTCAATCCTTGCCAAGAACAAAAAGAAAATCCTCTCTTCTCACTTTTGAGTCCAATGCAAAATAATTCAAATTAAACTGGTTGCTTCCATTTCTTTCTTCTCATGTGATCTAACGCTGTAAGAAAGACTGCCACTTTCAGAAACCTTAAGTCCCCCTATTTTACATTTTTTTTCCTAACAATTATGAAGGGAACTAAAATACACTTGATTTAACAGCTTAATTACTGGCATCCAGCTTCTTAGCAAATCACCTGCCATCACCACAAGCTTTGTTAACTAGCTGTCTTCTGAACCAGCAGCCAAAGGAGATTGTGTGCAAGAAGATTCATGGTTTCTGATGCCTCTCCTCTTTCACCATTTTAATGAGCAAACTACTTCCTCCAAGTGACTTCAGTGTGATCTGGTGATTGTATTTTCACTGCTCCTAAGGCTGATATTCTTATTTCAAAGCAGTTGCGCAGTCGCTCTGGGAAGACCAGTTTTATGAGTGAACTTTGATCTTTCTTCAGGATGAAGAACACGAATGTTTCCTCTAGAGAGAAAAAAGCCAGTGGACACAAACATATAAACCTCTCAAGAGCACAAATCCCAGGAAAAGGAACCTTGCACTGAAATAATCTATAATAAAGAAGAGAAGGAAGAACTCCAGGTGAACAGACAGAATAACAGCAAAAGCTTCCTGAAGTCAGATGAGGCTTCTGTGTGGTGTTTTTAAACACTTACTTTTAAATAACTCTCCTGCTTCTAGTATCAGAACATCTCTCAACAAGACTAGGGAGGGCAGGAGGAAGCAAATGCCTAACTTTGTACAATGATTTTCTGAATAACTTTACTTTAAAATAATTTCAAATGTGTAAAGATTAATAAATATCAGCAAGACATGATGTACCTGATTTGTAAAAATAAGAAAAAAACCACAATATTATGATCTACCTACGTGTAATGCAGAGTGACATCCTTTCCTGTCCTTAGCATCTGGTATCTAGCAATTATGGACTAGTCTAAACTTAAGCCAAACTCTTAAAAACATTTGTTTTAAAACTGAAAAAAGTTAAGGTATTTGTAATTGCACTTTAAGTTACAGTGCTTGAAATTACACAAGACTTAATGACTCAACATTTTCCACACTACAGCACTTCTAGGAAGGGCACATTTTTTTTTTTTTTACAGAAGTTGAACAAAAAACATGATTGATATTTAATGATAATTCAGGTGTCACTCTTGAAGTCTTCACCTCCAGCACTAGTCTGTGTCAAATTTCTTTAAAAAATGGACAGCTGAAGAGATGAGAAACTCAAATTGAATCTTATTCACAACCATGAGAAGAACCAGGTCCTCAAATACAAGATAAACTTAGGAATGATGTTTAATGAAATTTAAGGAGCTGGTGAAGACCCATCCACCTGCTCAAGACATTTAAATGCTTCATGTCACTGAAAAAATTTGAAGTCTGTGGAATGAGTGAATTCTATTTCACAACAAACAGAACTGATATAATCCCAAAGTGATGCAACTTGAATAGAGTCACGATCTTACAAACCAGAATAATCTCCAGCACTGATGTTAAGGTCCGTGTAATAAACTGTTCTGCAACTGTTCCACTGCATTTAGAAGTTAATTCAAGGAATCAGAAAAGCAAACATTGTGCTGTAAAGTTAGCTTAAAAAGCTCTACAGAAAAACTTGCAAAAAACATTGACTAATTAAAAAAAACCACCCAAACAGTTGCAAAATCACCCAAGGGTCAAAGACACAGTACAGCATGACCAGTCTATTAAGATTATCAGCAGCACAAAGCGTGCTTTCAGCATCCATTCACAGCTTTCCACAAGCCCGAGACAATAGCGAAGCAAGGAATAAATCCAACAGAAGTGATTTTGTTGTCAGATGTGCTGTGTGATAAGAAGGTGTATTAGCAGGGAACTGCTACTGCATCAGGTGTTCACCTGCCTCCTGGAAGTGCAATGAGAAAAGGTTATTAAGAGAAATAAGGAAACAGCATGAGACTGCAGCAGAATTGCTGACAAGACTATTGAGATCATGAGCACTTCAACAGGCAGGAAACATTAATCTGAAAACAGATGAGAAATACCAGTCAGAATCACAAGACATAATGAGACAGGACAATATTAAAAAGAACATTTTTTCCCCTTTTTTTTTTTCTTTTTAAACTGTTAAGCTCTCACTATGAATTCTGAATGGAACAAATGGAGCAATGATACTGAGCTCCTTATAAAAGGATTTTAGTGGCAGAGGGATTGCTCACCACTGAGTAAACCACTCAAACCAAATTCTACACGCTGCAAGAAAATGAAGCCATGGGCACGCAGAGGTTATTAAAGACAAGAAGTCATGGTTTATGCAGCACTTCAAAACTTAAGATGCTTAAAAAGTGAGTTTCTTCAACAGAAATAATTTGAATAATTTTACTCTAGGATTTATTTAATAAGCACTTCCAAGAAATGGCAGCAGCACCTGCTTTGGGAATTGAGATTTTACTACTTTCACCAACTGCAGCTTCATTCCATTCCACTTTTAAAAAGGGAAGGAAAATGCTGGATAAAATTAAAACAGAAGCCAGTACCAGCTTAGCAACATTTTTCCTGTTTATCATTTACTTCCAATAACGGTTTGCAAGACTTATTTGTGCAAAAAATGTCTCTGAGAAGTGTCACTTCACCCAAAAGCAGGTTCCCAGAAGGAACTCCAGACCAGATGCCTCCTGAGATGCAGTTTGAGCGACAGATCCCAACTACCCACAAAGTCCATCGAGTGCTGCTATAATTACAAGTCCGCTTTGGCAAGTGCCACGGCGAGTCGTCTCTCTTTTCTTTCAAGAAAAGGAGTTATAAATAAAAAGAAGTTTAAAGTGGCACTGTTTTAATTGCTTTATACATAGCACACATGCACGTTAGTTTTAAGTTTCTCCGGTCTTGCTCTAGTCTTTATCATTCCCACATTCTCTCTTTCACTTACACATACTTGTAAATTAGGAGTAAAATATGCAGTCACGCTGCGGAAGTATAACGAGGCACATTTGGAGTGTCAAATTAACCCCTGAAACAAGAGCTGACAGGTGCAGAGTAGGAGAATAGAGACTTCTTTTATGGACCAGCATTTAAGAGCGCTCTTCATCAAGTACAGTGAGTGATAATACACCCTCTGACAACATCTGCTCGGTAATAAATATTAATACGTATCCCAAAGTAATTAGATTTGCTAAATTTAGGTCTTCTGCTTATGTAAGTACTAGCTTTAAAATGACAAAATAAAGGTTAAAAGGTAACCTAAATGTTTTCTCCAGAGAAGAAGGCACCCAGAACTGTAATTTGTGCTCATCAGACACAGGCAGGTGACTCATTTGATGCTTGGCTGGAATAGACAAATCTATAGTTGTCACCAACTCTAATTCCTAACTTTGTAACTAAATTTCATGTTTGGCAAACAAGAACATAACCACTTACACAATGTGGTTTTAGGACAGGGGTGGGAATCCAAAAAATCTGGGCATGCATTCACATAGTTTTAACTCAGACTTTCTGCCCTGCCCGATCTTTTCAAACTGCTGTTGAGAAAAGGACTACGCTCAAAAAACCCCTTCCGTGCTCGCCAGCGTACTCTGCAATCCTGGAACGAGAGGAAGACAACACACTTCTCACTTCTTCATTTCATATAATTAAAGTCTTGAAGAACAAATAATTTTTGGGAGTAGAACCTTAGCAGACAGCAACACAATGTTGCACTGTTACTAAAGTGATGTTCCAGTAGATAAAAAGTCATTTTCACAGGAGAAATTCATCAAGGTCAGGTCACAAATTCTCTCATCTATGCTGTTTAGAGTTATCACAGGAGACTGATTTTTATAAACAATGTGCTCCAATATTCATCTTCATGAAATAAAAGATGTACCAGAGAGATTAACCTCAAAGGATTATAAAAAAAAAACCAAAAACCACCCTGCTCAATTTTAAAAGACTAGGAGTAACAGACAATTGGCTTCCTTCCTCTTTCTATCAGACAAGATGTTCGTTGTTCAAGCACTAAAAGCCCAGAGGCTTTAAAAACAACTTTACAGACAGAAAAAGCTGCTTAGCTCTTTGATGCCACATTTTCACATACCTGAGGATACAGCGTGAAGGACGGTGCGTACATCACCCCAGAGAAATACGAATGTGCACGTGAGCACACACAGATAGAGAGATATAGATAGATATATATATACACATACTCCCACCATGACATATACAAATCGTGCTCAAATGCTGCACAGAAATACATTCCCTTTAAGGTGCTTATTTTTAGCTATTAGCAAGAAAGCCAAGTGGTTTTCCAAATCCTCCTCTTTGTGAACAAAACATTGTTGTTTGAGCTGGGCTTCCCTCGCAACAAGGAGAGCAAAGGGGTTGGGTTTTTTCAGTTATGGAATAATCAGCTTTAGCCAACTTTGCCATGGAAAATACAAGTGACCTGAGAGAAGTGACTGGGGAATCATGATTTAATCAGCATGCCACAATGTCATTATGACTCTAAGGACTTTGGAATAACCCTACAACTGAGATATATAATGGACTGACAACCGAGTACCTGCACACGTAGCACTGAAGTCACCATGGTTTCTCCTTAATGTTCAGGATTTCCCTCTCTCCCTCTTCCTGTCACATACTTCCCAGTGAAAAACTGGGACCCAGTAGCACAAAGTCAAGCAGTAAATAACTCAGTGAAGGCAAAACCAGAATGAGGACAAGGTATTTGAGCATGGCCAGTTCCTTCCAAGGTGGGTCAGTGCATTTCTAGTTGAAGAGATTCTAGTAAAAGCTTCCACAGGCAATAAAAGCAGATTACAGCAGACAGCAGCACAGCCGTATTTCCACACAGCTTGGATACCTTCAAACCTAGCCACACTTTCCAAACACCACAAAATATTCCCTCGGGCCTGGAGAACTTTACTCTACAATTTAAAAGCCTTCTGTTTGCCAACGAAAGAGGAAAACCAGAGGGTCAAATTGAGACTATGGCCTCGCTCTGCAATGAGAGAGGATCTTTTCTACTAATGTCATGAGGTTTTCAGACACTTCTGACCTGATCTTAAGTGTGTACTGATAAATAAATAATAAAAAAAGAGCCCACTGAGTCAGGACTTGGGCTGATGTACCTTGTCAGGTCACGCTGAAACCAGCAATACTGCACCCATTGATATCTCCACAAAGTTAAGCCTGTTATAGATAACTCACTGACTTTCCTTAAATATTTAGTCTTGACCCAGCAGGGTACTCCTGCCCCCCAGTAAACACGGTGCCTCTAAGATCTCTGCATGTCTTACTTACCACAGCAGTATCTGTTTCTTCAGCAGTTTAAGTTCTCAACATCTAAGCTCGTACGTAAAGCTGTTATGTCTGCCCCCCTCTCACAAATCTATCCACACAAAGTCCAAAACACTAATTGTTGCATAATGCAGCGAGTAAATTCCCTACAACACGTTACTGTCTTGGTCTCAACCTTCAGTGGGCCTCTTCATCTCTAATACTCAGACAATTTGGTTTGAGGCAATCCTGAACAATTTCTTTGTAAGTACCAAAAGAGCAGGAATCTGAGTTTGAGGAAAAGCAATTATAATGGATTTTACTTAATAAACTAAGCTTCTTAAGAATATATTGCCACTTTTTTCTGCTTGGGGCTCATTTAAAAAAAAAAACCCAAACCAAAACTAATAAAGGCAAGACCCAGAGAAGGAACAGCACATTTCTTTCCTTTAAAATGTTCATGTAAATTGTTTCACATTATTTGCTGTTAGCTGACTATACAGAGTCTATTAAGAGCATTTGTGGTCAAATAAACTGGGAACAGTCTCCTATCAGAACTGGAATACACAGGGTCCACTGGCACAGAGAAAAACCAATAAAAGACGACCACAGGGGCAGGAAGAAAACAGGCTTCTGTTGTGTTTTAATAAGCATAGATCCAAAAGCACGGCTCAGAGTCTGATACACTGACAAAGACATTTCCAAGAGGCAAAAACAAGCACCAGAGAGCCGGGCAGCCTCCCCTGTGCCCAGCATACCAACCGGGGCACACAGAAATCTCTTTCATATTGTTGTGAATTAAAGTCGCGCTGAGATCGAGAGACCACAAATAGGACCGACTTCAGCCTGACAAAATCCCTCATCACGGCCAAGGCACAAAACAAGGGCTGTATTAACGGAAAAGCTGATCCCACCTCCGGTCCCGTCAGCATCTCCTAATTT
>NW_010340009.1:0-3713 GCF_000700745.2 Antrostomus carolinensis | reverse complement strand
CACCCTCCACCCCACAGCACCCACGCTTCTTTCACCTCGTTCTTTGGCCAGATGCGAAGGGTTGGAGCTCACACAAAGCCCACGCACACGCGGGGACACCTATATGCACCCACCGCCTATAGAAAGAGCTCTGCGCTATGGAGGGGACGCCTTTACTCTTTATTTTGGGGGCGTATAGGAGAAAAAAAAGTAAAAATTAAAAAAACAGTGTCCAGGTCCCTCCCCTCCAGGCAAAACACCAACCTGGGTGTCAGCAGCTTGGCCGGGTTTCTTTTATTATTATTATTATTATTAATTCTTCCTATTTTTCCTTCTATTAAACCACCTCTGGGATCTGATTTTAAGAAAACCTCACAAAAAAAATCAAAACCCCAAAAAAACCCGATTTAGGTAAGAAAAAAAAAAAAAAGGAGTTGTGGGAAAATGAGGAACGGGAGACAAGAATTTTGATTTTCTGCCTCGAATTTTCGCTGTTGCTCACGGATTCCCTGATTAAACTGAGCTTAAATCGGCTTTTCAAGGCTTTGAAACCAGCTCGGCGCTAAATTTTGCTGATAGAGTTCAAAGAAATCAGACATTTTTCGGCACAAAGGTGTCAGGAACGTATCTCCTGGCTCAGGAAAAAAAAAATATATATACCTTTTTGGTATTCCTGCTTTACACAGGATATTTTTCCATATTAATTATACCCTGAAAGTACCCAACAGGAATAAATCCCTAAAATTAACCCGCACACATTAATATTTTCGACAATTTTTGCAGGAGCTGTGAACTAGCACCTCAATCTTTGTCATTAATGGTAGAAATATTCCTCACAATTAAAGAGATGAGGATTTTCTCCTCTCGCTAACAAATCCCTCTTAAAGCCAAAGCAATGAAATACGTTGCAGAATAAAAAGAAACCAGCCCAGAAATAATACCGGTTTTATGGCGAAGCAACAATTTGTTCTATCCGCTCGTTGGTAATAAATAAGTTTTATCTATTTTCGTGTTTGAATGTCTTTGAAATCCAACTATTCAAGGTGAAGCGGCTTACAATATAGACAATTTATGTCACCCTATAGCACTCAGACTTGTTAGGCATAATTCTTCCTCCTGCCTATTTTCCTGCTGGATTGGCTCAGGGACATAGGAAGAAGGAAATAAAAGTGGATAAAAGTCAAACTGGAGTTTGTTTGTAAGATCTATGTGTACATATATTCTCCTGGAGCAGGAGAAACAAAGGGGAAGGTGTGTGCACCCGTGCTAAAAAATAAAAAAAAATCAAGTTTAAAAAGTAATTATTGCAGGAAAAATGTGTTTTTTCACTCCAAGTCCTGTAGATTTCCCCAACTACTGTTTCTTCATATCCCCAAATTTAAATGTCTCTGGAGGGGTGGTTGGAGTTTGCTGCTGGAAGGAGCAGAAATGGGGCCTATTCCTATAAAAATATTTACTTTCCTCCTTCCTCCTCTCCTGTCCAAATAGAGTAACTCCTGGAAAAATAAGAAAAAAAAAAAAAAAAAAGATGGAACTGCTCAGGACTTGACGAATCCTCTTATGATTTTGGAAGATCCCAAATACACCGACCCTGTCTTGGGGAGTCTTCTCTGAGGAAGCAGGGGAAAATACATGAATTTGTCTTAATTGTGTGTTTTTCACAAAAAAAACCTCAACTCCACCAGGCTGAAGCTCAGGTTGGTGACTCCCAGTGTGCCCAGACTGGAGTTTGTGTTGAGCTGCGAGTTACTGGTCTTGAATACAGCCAGGAACGGGGGAAGGATCAATTAATTCACCACAGACCCCACAGTGATTTCCTTTGGCATTTCTTTATTAAAAATCCCCTATCGATCTTCTAAAAGCTTTTTTTTTTTTCCCCTCTTGCCTCTGAAAAGTGTTTGGCATCTCCCCCGAAAGGCAAAAAGCAGAGAATCCATTACATATAAATACTCGCTCGGAGAGAGATTGAGGAAATCATAATCTAATTTATTTAAATTGGCCTGACGGGGTTATTTTTTTTCCCTCTTGTTAAATGAATTTGCTGCGAGTTTACGCTGAAGAAACGCAATAACGTTGGTCCCAATAACCATAACCATAACAATAAGCATCAACGTGCCCGAATCTAAACCCAGCCTAATATATTTCCAATTTAAAAGCTGGTTTTTTCACGTCTAATTCCCATCTTAAAGTCATACCCAAGATTTCTTTGACATTCCTCTGGTTCCTGGATCTACAAGGAAACCCATCCCTACAGCATTTCCCATATATATATATAGGGATGAGACCTTCTTGGACAGGGAGCTGCTTCCTGGGGAGGTTTAGACCCCCTGTACCCCCCACCAGAGAAAAAAGAATGCATATTATCCCATATTCCACCTTTAATAGCATCTCGGTTGAGTTTTGTTTCCAATTAATGCTACACGCGTGAGTCGAACTCTCATTAAACCAGCAATTTGGAGATTAACTTATCCTTCATGTTTCCCCAGGATTTTTCTAATTATATATAGAGCGACACAGCAAGCAATATTTATCTTCTTTTACAACGCATTTTACACGTTCATTTAATTATATATATGTATATATATATATTTTTAAACTAACACATGATCGACAAGCCACAGAAGGCAAGGCTGGCCAATATGTATATATTTTGTTAGTCTTTTATTAACCTCGCAATTTAATACTAATTTTAAAGAGCAAACAGTAAATCACCAAGTAGATGTTTGAGCAATTTTATTTATTGTCAAGAAATCACATAATAATAATAATACATTATTATTTTTTTTAATTATTATCATTATTATTGTTGTTGTGAAGCAACTTTTTACATGACTATATAAAGCCGGAACGTGCTATAACAGACACTTGCATAGACCCTACATAGAATAGCTCGAGGTAAGAAACATTACATAGGAACTATAGGGCGAAGGGTGCATATTAACAACGGCAAAGAACCTAAACTAGGGGACACGAGCAGAAAAAACGGTACCACGTCCACGGAGAACAAACACAGAACGAACAGAAATCCCACCGAGCCGCCTTCTTAAAGCAATCTGCAAGAGAATATTGCATATATTTTTATTTTCTTCGGCATTTTCTCTAAGGAGCTGCTGCTGGTGGCTTGGCCTTTGTGTTGGGGAGGAGGGTGGATTTTTAAAAAATTTAATTTCTTAAAAAATTTTATTTTATTTTTAATTTTCAGGGGAGACAAGAGTCCCTCAGTGGGTGAAGAACAACGCAGGGGGATTGATTTGTTTGTGGGGATGGTGGGACTTGAAATCCAACACAAGGTTTTTGACATCTCACCGTAACTCACCCTCATTTCTACCTTCATCAAACCTCAGCCTTCAACCCCACCCCAAACTCTTCGCGGGGGGGGGGCTTCTTGGGAGCCCAGTTCAGCAAAATCTAGTGGATTTAGGGTGGATTTGGTCCTTTATTTATTCTTTTCTTGTGA
This sequence comes from Antrostomus carolinensis, assembly GCF_000700745.2. Classification (NCBI taxonomy): domain Eukaryota; kingdom Metazoa; phylum Chordata; class Aves; order Caprimulgiformes; family Caprimulgidae; genus Antrostomus; species Antrostomus carolinensis. Next base: position 277 of record NW_010340009.1, on the reverse strand, counting down.
AATTACAACCCCCATGGGTCCCTACGACACTACCCAACCCGCTGTCACCCTCTACAGAGGGTGATCATCCCTGCGACACGGCGACAAGGTGCCCTGAAAGTCACAACCACCCCCTAAAAACTCCCCCACTCCACCCCAAAACCACCCACCCCACCAAAAAAAATCTCCCCAAGACATTGCATTCTTCCACATCCCCTTCCTCTTTTAATTGCACATGATTGAGTTGGAACATCTAAAGATCTATCTCTATATTTATGTGTTTTCACACATCCTAAGC
>NW_010340008.1:0-10132 GCF_000700745.2 Antrostomus carolinensis | reverse complement strand
GGATTGTCCTATGCTAGGGCAAGAGTTGGGATTTGATGATCCTTGCGGCTCCCTTCCAACTCGCAACATTCTGTGATTGATAATAGAAAAACTACCTTCAATTTCTGGAGTTTTTATGACTGAACATTTTCTTGATAGCTCAAATTTTCAACCATATTTCATTTGTGCTTTCTCCTGGAAGTGCATCTGTGGGCATTTGCGTATGTCTTGGAGAAGCATGTTAGATCCTCGGTGATGTGGAGCTTCAAAACAGCAGGAGATTTCATCTTTATTCTGCTTTCCCTCCTGCTCTTTTCCACAGTCCTGACTGGTTGCTAATTTTTTTTTTTTTATTATTTACAGTATTCATTTGCCTTGCTCTGAAAGCAGTTGAAGAGACTGCTTGAAACAGGTGAACTGAATTTCTGTTCTTCTCAGATGAGAGCTGATAGTTTTCCAGTTCAAATATAGTGCGAGTGGTTACTGTGATGTTATTGTGTCTTGCTTTTCAGTGTGTCCAAATCGCGCTGTGCTCCTTCCTAACTTATTTTTGGTGGACCAAATAAAGGCTTCTCTCCATGTAGGGTGCTCAGAAATGGTAGAGATTGATAAAGTCTGGCCTGCTTGTTTCTTTGTTCCTTGCTGTTCATAGGTTGAGCATAGCCTTTCCTTTTTCTTTTTTTTTCTTCTTTTTAAAATTTTTGCCCTCTAACAAATTAGTGGTTCTCACCATTATAAAACCTTCAGGAGAGCTGGGATTACATAAATGCAAATATGGTGTTTCCCTTTGAGAATCGTGATATAAATCTTAAACTTTATAATGAACTCCCATCATATGGGAAAAGAGTCATGCTTTTCTGAAGTCTACATGAAAATTCCAAATTATTCAGCTTCACAAAACTAAATCTGGACCACAGAATACTCCATTCCCTCTGTTCTCCTTCCATTTTCCCTCCAATATTTTATCTGTAGCCTGCTGAGATGGAACACGACTGTATCAATTTGATCTTCATTCAGTACTTTTGATGTGCAAGCTGTGACCGTCTTCTAGCTTTTGTTCTTGGGCACAGTTCAAACAAGAAAAGAATGGGGTGACACTTTGAGGATTTTTATTTTTTTAATATCATAATTTCATTTTCAGAAGTCTTTTCCTCATCCTTGTTATCAGTTAGTTTAATGGTAGTCCTTTCAAACTCTGCCTTACTTCCACTGAAAAAGTTGTCTGTGCATCTTCAGTTTCACATGGACAGTGCTGGATAACAGATCTCACACTAGTTCCAGCACTAGAAGGTTACAAATCCATTAGTTCAGGGGCACCATTGAACTCTTCTTAGTAAGGTATTTGCCTACACTTTCCTCTGACCTGAGTTTCAGGGATCTCTGACTTGACTGTTGGCCTTGCGAGGGCTTTCTGCTCTGAGCAGTTTTCTTCTACTCAAAAAACTTTGGTGATTTGACCCGCAGTGGGACCATGCAGTCCTGCAGTCACTCCCCCACCCAGTGAGATGGGAGGGGAGACACAACAAAGGGGGCACCGGATTAGGCTGAAGGACAGGGATGGCTCACTCACTAGTTATGGTCATGAGCAAAACAGACTCAAACTTGGTGAAAAAAAATCAATTTAATTCATTGCCATTCATCTCACTAGACATAACATCCACATCTCACAACACCTTTCCCCACCTCTCCCTTCTTCCTGGGCTCAAATCACTTTGACCCCGATTTCTCTACCTTCCCCCACAGCGGCACAGGGGGAAGGGAATGGGGGTTCAGTCAATTCACCTCTGCTGCTCTTTCCAGCATGAAAGTCCCGGAGCAAGATATTCCAGAGCAAGCTTCCCATGGAGTCACAGACCTCTTCGGGCTCAGCTCCCGGCTCTGGCATTGGGCATCCATGAGCTGCAGACTCACCCCCCACTCTGGGAGTCCACCCCCGCTCTGGCAGCAAGTGACTGTCGGGGTCCCAATTCCAACCACAACTGCCTTCAGGCTCAGCTTCTCTGCTCCAACGTGGAGCCCCCCATGGCCTACACATGGGTCTTTGCTCCGCCGTTGAATCTCAGTGGGCTGCAGGGGACTTTGTCTTCTCCTACTCCATGCGGTAGAACTAGGTGTGGGTCTCTGTCTTTTCCTCTGTCAACGAAGCTCCCTCATCTGTCTGTCCTTTGTTTAGGCTGATGGTCATCTTTTGTTCAGGTTAATGGCCTCTCCTCCAGGTTCTCTCCACCTTCTTTTTTTCAGGACAGTCCTTCCCCTCACCAATATTTGGTGGATTCTCAGAGGTGTTTCTCTAGTGCTCATTGACCCAGCCTGGGCTGGGAGGGTCTCCATCTTGGAGCCAGGGGAGCTTTTTTGCCCTCACAAGGTGGCCCTTCCCCCACTACCAAAAAACCACCTCACCCAAACCCAACACAAAATGTTTCTTCTCTTCCCTATTTAATGCAGGAGTTGGAACTGCTGCCTTTTGGATTTGTCTGGTCTGCTGCTCTCACCGTCCCTCGTAGTATGACAGGAAGGGTACAAAAAATATGGCAATTACAGAATGTGGAGGATAGAAGGAGGATGGCAGTCCTTTCTTCATATGTAACTGTAATGTGTGGTATGTCATATAGAACCATTATGGAGCCCTCATGGCTTTCTTGTTTGAGTGGAAGTTGATGAGGGTCTTTTTATGCTGTAGGCAGCTTTAACCTCCTTTTTTCAGCACATGCTACCACCATAAAATGTAGAGCTAAGTTAATCCTGCTCCATGTAGCATTAGTTTTTACCCTGTGACCATATCCCAGCTGGAGTGGATTGAACTGGTGATACAGATACTAACTAGTTGTTAATACGAATGGAGATGTTAGGAAGTGGTGGCATCAATCTTGAATTGCTTAGACACCCTAAGGGAGATGCCTTCCAAATGTCAATATCTTGGCCTGCTGAAATAAAACTTTCTTATTTTCAGGTTTTGAGGCAAAGAAGTCTGAACCTAGCCAATTCTTCAAATTGTTTTTTTCTTTCTTATATCTCCTTTTTGTGAAAGTAATAATCTTAGCAACGGTACCATTTAGCCTTGTGATTAAAGTGGGGACAGACATTTGTCTTTGTCAAGATCTCCGAGTGCTTTGTGTATGTTTTTCCACTGCAGTGTCCTGGATTTTGAAAGTATCGGAGCAAGGTGGCAACTCAGTGTTTGAACTGATTCAGTTAGCTTGTTTTCTCCTTAGTCTGTTGTGCCCATTAAACTAGTAGGTGACTGTTATATTTCAGCAGAACTGTTTTCAACTTTGGGTAAATACAAAATAAGGATGTGAGAAGGTTGCCTGGTTTCCTGCATCACATATGTATGGAAATAAGTGTGTGGATGTGTATATATATTGTGTGTGCATGTGTTTCTTGTAGGTCTTCAAGACTTGACATAGAAAGCAAATTAACTCTGTCCCCTAAACAACTAAATCCTTTGTGAAGAGTCGTGTACTGGCTTTGAGCAACCCAGAGAATATCTAATGTGAGTTGGACATGTACCCACATCTAGATAGAGGTAAAATCCTTCCCATGAAAGATGTCTATTTTTGTCAGAAGTTGTGTCTAAGACACATGGCCATCTTCTTGCTACTGACTACAGTTATCATTCATAAACACATCATCAGAACAGGTTTTTGTGTTTTTAACACAGAAAGTTCATGAACAAATTATCCTAATTCTCCTGATGTAATTTATTTAGAAATACTGTAGGAAACAGTCCTTGTTCTTCAGACATTCAAGTATAATAATGAAGACGTGCACAAGCTGTTGCTGGATCACAACGGTGCCTTTGTTTTCAATGCTTTTGTCTACATCCACAGCACAATAACTATCATTTTTTTTTCCCCCCTTTGAAAAAAACCCAACTAGTTTCTTGCAAATCTGTAACTTCTTTATAAGCACCATTAGTCCCTTTCCAGACACAAGATACTATTCTATCTTAGTAGCTATGTAAATCACTCTTATATGAAAGGGAAAAAGATTCTTATTTGCAAATGATGGGGCCATGCCTTTAGAAGAGGCTTGCTAGCTGAGAAGACAGGCATCCTGAAAGAGGATGAGGCCAGTGCAGTATTTTGCTCTGCTGCCTTTTATTCCCATCTCTTGTGGTAATAAATCAATTCTGCCTTAAATATGTCAGCTCTTCAGGGAAGTAGGAAATCCCAGTACGGTAAAATGCTATGTTTAGATTACCATTCTTTTCTTAAGATTTTAAAAGTGAATTGTTTCTAAACTTCAAAATACTTGGGAAATATTTTTAGTAGCCTATGTCTTTGTACTGGCATGAAATATGACAGCAGCCACTGTAGTCAATAAGAAGCATGCACTAATACCTTCCTCACAGGAAGAAAAACATCAGTTATAATCAAACAGTGGGGAAAGTGTAAGCAAATACATTCTTATGTTGAAATTATATATGTGAGGAAAAAAGACATTCTTTCTTTTCCTCCACCCCCCCCTTTTTTTTTATTTTCGTTTTCTTCACAGGCTGCTTTTTTCTTTCGTCTGGCTGCTGCTGGATGCTGTAGGCATACTTGTCTGGGTCAGGCCGTTCCTTCGGGAGACAGCACTGCTCCTTTTCCTCTCTTGTATTTTTCCACAGGCTGAAGATTGTGTTTCAAATATTTTAGTTAAATTGTTCAGTTTTTCCTGAGAGGTAGGAGATTTCTCATTCAGGAATTATATGGAACTGATATACATACTTTAAAATGGAATCTTTTCTTCCAGCATAGGTGGAGTTACTGCTTTCTGGCTTTATGATCAATATGAAGAGAGTAGCATTTCAAAATTAGAAATTGACCTTTACTGTCTTTTTCAAAGCAATGAAAATGAATATCCACATTATATTACTTCGGCATGTTCCTCCTGAGTAAGCAATATAAAAAAAGAGTCTGATAATGTATTGCCTTTTTCTGCTGAGATGAAGGGGAACTGGATGGTTCAGAGACTGGTAATAGGATATCATGACCTTCCACCTCTGACCCATTTATTAAAATACAGGCCATGACAGTGGAGTCTAAAAGTCATCACTATGGGATATACAGCTGTAGAATCTGGAACTGTGTATTTCTGAATTTTTAAGGTCTGGGCCACTTGTCACAAACTTCCACGGTTTCTCAACTGGCAACAGATTTAGCTGTAGTTAAGTCAAAAGTGAACTAAGAACAAAATGAACAGAGGAAGCCTTGTAAATAAGGATATATTAGCTGTCCTAAACTTGGTGATTTGTATCTATTCTGATCTGATGTAGCTGTTTTGTCCTCCTTATTTTGTGAGGCTTGGTTCAGAGTTCTCTTAATCAATGCAGAGCACTACCGACCAGTTTTCTTTGACTGCTACTTTGAGATGTTTGGAAGGGGTTAATGTGAATAAGGATGCTGTGGACTTTACCTTAAGAAGATGCTCAAAGCCTGCACTGTTAATGAGAGCTAATTTTAAACATTTAATGATTTGCTCTGGATCTCCTGTGGAAGATTCCTAACACCCTTTTTGCGTCTATGGGTAACTTAAACTGAGAGTTGGTTATGTGAAACCCATCTTAATTGTACAGCTTAGGTAATTATATAACAAATATCCTTGGGTTTTATTTAGTCTTAATTATCATCTAGTTTTCCCTGAGCAGAAGCAATCAAAAAAGTCAAGAAGGTGGTAGGAATCTTGGTCTACCACTATGCTAGCTTCATAGACAGGGTGATAGCAGTGCTAGTGTTGCTAGCTTCCAGCTGAAAACATCCTCCTTCCCTCATATCTCCTAGAAATTGAGACGACAAGATAGTACAAGTTACTGTGCTAGGTTAAATACAACTGACTGGAAAACAAATCAAAACTATACTTGCAAAATAAAAAGAAAAGCATTTAAGTCAATATATTTTGAAGTTCTAGTTTGGAAGCAGTCAAAATTGACCTACTTTTACATGGTCCAAGTATTTCCAAAATTTTATAACTGGAAAAATTTAAATCTAGTCTACTTTTTACACATTTCATCCTCAAATGTCAGGATAATGCACACACACATGTGCTCACTTCCTTTCCCCATGTTTTTTTGAAATCCAGGGTGCACGCTTGCTCTTTCATGTGCTGTGAGGGCTTGAAAAAATGTGTTTAATACTGGCAGGAATATTTTCATACAAACATTCACTGGATGGTGTGAGGGTTTTGTTAAGAAAATGAGAAAACACAAACCCCAGACTTTTAGCACATTAAGCTCTGGACAATATAAAAATTTGCTTTTGTTGCTTCATTTCTGGTTTTCTCAGCATAGCAGTGCCTACATTGCCGCTGGTAGGAAACTGCCTGTTCCTGAAGGGACATCTAACTCAAAGCAAAGCCCAGCAGGTCATAGACCCATTGACAAAAAGCTGTGAACAACTTTCACAATTTTCCTAGTTACTTTATCTCAATGTATTTGTGGTCTTAAAAGATATTTTTCAGTTTGCAGTTATGTGTTTCTTGTAAAGTCTTTGTTATAAATCTGACATGGTTGAAATACTGGCTTTGCATCAAGATTTCTAACAGAATTAACATTTGAATCACTTGAGACCCTATTCACAAAGCAGAGGACTATTTGCATAATCAAAAAGGATTGTAGCTGTAGCTCAAAACCAAAATTCAAGTGATAGGTATTGATGTGTGTCTCTATGCTGCTGTCTCTCAGCCTTGCTTGTACAAATAAGCACAAATCTTTATAAAGGAAAAAGAAGAGATTTTGGAGCAGTGTATAGTCTCCATTCAAAGCCTGATTAAATAGGCTTTGCTTAAGTTATCAGTGTAGGGACTAGATGGACTTCCCACTCTACCAAATGTGGCTGAGGGTTGGAGGCACTTTTATGGCTGGGTTGTTGTGAGAGGATGGATGTCTTTCTAAAAATATGCTCAGTAAAAATTTATGAGCTTGAAAATTGCTCCTTCTATTGAGGAGGTCGAACTAAATAAGCTATAAGAGAATATATCTGTGGATAATGGGTTGAAGTAACACCTCTCTGTTGGGTTTCTGCCAGTAGTCCAAGAGGCTTATGAATTGCATTAATAACCTTCCCATCTCACCATCAGTCCATGCACTGATGTTTTACATATATTTTTATGTCTATGGACAAGAAGATAGAATTTCACATTTAAATAATTTTTTGCTTTGCACATTAATAACTCCTGATCAGAGTTCAAGAGCATGAAGTAACTTCTAACCTCTCTGAGGCAACAGGAAACCTCTGGTCCTTAAAAAAGCACCTTGCATATAAGGAGATTTTATTCCTTTCATTTTTTCTGTAATGAACTTCTGTTATGTTGTTGCTGTTAAATCAAGTTCTTTAGTGAAGTTTAGATGATGTAATTTTTAGTTTCGTGAAGAAATTTGGGTTGTAATTACTGCAGCCTCAGATTATTGACCTTAAAAAAGCATATCGTGATCCAACCTTTTACGTGGTAATATATATCAACTAATTGAATAAAAAAATTGAGGCATAATATGAAATTTTTAAACAGATTTTGTGACATTTTCAAGTCTTAATTGACTTCCTTTTAGGTATATTTTTTATTTTTTATTTTTTTTTAGTAAGGGACTTGGAGCTTTCATTATCAGTACTATTTAGTTCTAATTAAATTCCTTTATTTAAAAATATACTAATTAAAAGCTTGAGATTTAAATAAAAAATAAAAGAAAATATGATTTAAATTAAGTTAAAAACATCCTGGGTAATAGATACACTTCTGAAAAGAGAATCTATGTTTTTGAGCCTTCAGTATCACAGTATGAGCTTTTTTTCCTGGTGTGTGTTTATTTGTTTACTTTCAAGTATACCTCAGGAGTAAAAGTATTTCTCAGATGTATCTAGGTCTGGAAATTAGAATAGAGATTGTATTAATCTCTATTCTTATTAGCCTTTTAGGTTTCAAAACGCTTAAAAGTCTAAGCACACCATTAGGATGAGTGTGTCTTTTTTTGTGTATTGCTTTGGAGCTGTCACCAAAAAGGTGGGTTCTACTCTGTTTCATACCTCCAAGTTCTTTGCAGAGTTAGCTGGTTTCATGGTTGATTGAACTGCATAAATTTAAAGTAGTGCAGTTTCTCATTAATTTGTTGCAATTACAGAGGCCATTAACCTTGTAAAATCATTGACAGAATTATAAATCTACATCTTTGAGAATTATGTAAACAAGTTTGTAAAAGTTCCTCAAGTGAAATGAAGGCCAAACTGTACAAAAGGACTAGGTTTTATTAACAGTAATTGTTGAAGCCTGACAAACTGTTGGAAAAACACCTGCAGATAAATTATACATGGCTTCATGGCAGTGACACCACCACAGTTCCTATGGTGTGTAGCACTCATTGTGTAGTTCAAGATACGGATACTCAACTGTAGTTTCTTCTCAATTAAATAGCGGTTCTAAATATTTTGTATGTAGCTTATCATGGGCACACAGAACTTTGTGAGAGGAATGTGTTTAAGTGCCTCAGGCCAGGTTTGTTTATCTGTCTGTTTGTTTCAAATGTCAGCAGGTTGTCATATGGAAGCATCCCAGCCAGGCGTGGGAGAGGCATTTTGATGGGCCTGTGGAAGTCTGTGATCTGTCATCACTGGGGTGCTAATTAGAAATAAATGGGTAATGTTCCTGTGGCTGTTTCATGGACTGATCTTTCCTTTTTCTGTTTGGGAACATTTCTGTTCTGCTTTCATAGGGCTGGTGCTGTTTGAGATACTGAACCGAGGTGGGAATTCAGGGAGGATCTTTAGCCTTGTGAGTGTTAGCACTTTGGCTGCCGCTATTTTAATATGCATATCTGAACTTGAATGTGCTCTCAGGCTTTCAAATATAATGAGTTCTTGATTTTTAGCCAAAGCTTTCTGGAAAGTGTTGGAACAGGGACTTAATATTCCTCATTTATTAAGTTCCCTCAGAGGTGCAGTTTACTGTTGCAAAGTGTCTGGTGTAGCATACATACTAACTAGCCATGCTGATGGAGGAGAGACATTCATTAGCATCTGTGGGTACTTGCTTCTGTCCTAATAGCTGTGACTCTTTTCAGGTCAGACTGTGTTCCCATGGCAGAAAAACTCAGCCCATAGAATTTGGTGGCTTTGTTCAAGTACTTCGTTGATTTACTTGGGATGATGAGCAGCAAACCACTAGTAAAGAACTCCAGGGACTTCATAGTGCTTGAGCTGTGTTTTCCTGCATATTGAGATGTTCTCAGTTTAGTTGTAGAGACTAAAAATGTGTTTGACCTTTTGCAATATCTCAAAATACTGTTGCAGATGAACTTGCTTCAGGAGTTGCTTTGAAAAGGCTTATTTAGAGCAACATGCATTCCAAAGATTTTTGGAGGTTCAGAAACTGCTCTAAAGCAGTGGTGGTTTTGTTATGTTCCCAAACCTTGGTCTTAGGGACATACACTGGAAGCATTTAACTTCAGTGCAGTTGCACAGCACTAAGAAGTCTTGTGTATGTGTTGGGCAGACTTTTCTTGATTCAGTTGGTGAGATGAGAGTCTTGTATTTGACCATGCAATACTGGTACATATATAAAGAGATTATAACCAGTAGCTCTGTGATGTTCAGGACTTGTACTGGTAATATACTCATACACTGAGTGGTCTAGTCCAATCTGTGCTTGGTCAAATCAAATTAACAGCTAAAGTTTTATTTCCTCCTCACTTGATTTTTGTAAATACAAAGGAACTCATCAGTTAAGTTCCTGCTACACTTACTGATTCAGCCACACAACCAATTAGTATTTTATTCGCTTTAGTCCTTCTAATTGAAAAAGGAAGTTACAGAGAAATACCGTGATCTAAACATGTTGTAGTTCTCTTTCTAGATCCTGCTGCTCGCTAAGGTGTCCTACTTGTTTTCTGTTCCATTTCTCCTCAGGGACAAACCCTTCATGCCTCATGTGTTTGGTTAGCAAGTCACTTTTGTGTTCAGCTGCAATGATAAACAAGACGTATTTAAAGACACCCACTAAAGAATTGTCTTTATCTCAGGGGTCATGTACTCTCTGAAATGATGAACTTATGTCTAAGCTCTGGGGTTTTGGTTTGTTGTCTTGTCCTGAGCTTGTGAATACCATTCAAGTTCCCTTGCGAAACTCACTTTTCACATGGCAAATTTCATTGCAAAAATGTCAAACCTGCTCCCTCCCATCTCCA
>NW_010340007.1:0-16817 GCF_000700745.2 Antrostomus carolinensis | reverse complement strand
AAGCCTGTCAAGGTCCCTCTGGATGGCATTGATATGCGGAATCAAACCTTACAACTCGTTAGAGAGTTATAAAGCAGGTATGTTTTATTCGCCGGCGGGCGACAGGGTGGATTGCTCCATAAAGGCCCTGCGCACCCACTTTTTTACAAAGGCATTATTTAAAGAACACACACATACATATTCATTAAATTTAGGATGGGTTTAAGCTAATTAGTTCCAAGAAATTTTAACATAAGTTTACTCCCATTCGTGCTTGCGTACTGCCTCCTTTTGGTGTTTGTTAGCACCCTTGTAGACTGTTAGACAAAACAAGGTTAGCTTTTTACTTCAGACTGCAGGTGTTGTGTATCAGGCATCTTCTTATCTTGTTCCGGACTGCCCGCAAGGCCTTTGCTGATACTGTGGAACAGCTTGTTAGTTATTGTAAAAGTTTCCCACTTAACACAGACAAAACGATCTAAACTTAAAGTTTCCCACCTAACACAGAGACAAAAAAATGAAGCTAAGCTTATTTTCTAAAATCTAATTCTCAATACAGAAAATAAATGAATAAATCTAACTATATTTTATATGTTCGCATATCAGCATCCCTTCCCTCCAGCGTGTCAACCGCACCACTCAGCTTGGTGTCGTCGGCAAACTTGCTGAGGGGCACTCAATCCCACTGTCCATGTCACTAACAAAGATGTTGAAGAGCACCAGTCCCAATACCGACCCCTGAGGGACACCACTCGTCACCGGTTTCCACTCAGTCTTTGAGCTGTTGACCACAACTCTTTGAGTGTGGCCATCCAGCCAGTTCCTTATCCACTGAGTGGTGCATCCATCAAACCCGCATGCTTCCAATTTGGAGACAAGGATGTCATGTGGGACGGTGTCAAATGCCTTGCACAAGTCCAGGTAGATGACATCGGTTGCTTTAGCCTTATCTACCAATGTTGTAACCCCATCATAAAAAGCCACCAGATTAGTCAGGCATGACTTGCCCTTAGTGAAGCCATCTGCGATCTGTATTTATATCCTTGCTATTATTTAGTTTACTCAGTGGAAGAGCTACATATTTGTTGCTCTATAGATATAAATGAGAAGCAGTTTTGTTGATACATTTAAATAAGGTAAGCAGCGGAAAAAATTAAACTCAGAGCACATTGTCACATTGAACAGCTAAATCAGACTTTTGTAAGGAAATATACTGAGCTGATGCAACATCTTGCTGTTTTTCTGCAAATGTGCAAAAACAGAAGTAGGGGAAATAAAATGGAGAAGAGAGACAAAATAGATGGAGTATTTAGACTGGAGAACTGTTTACAGAATTTGAGCTCAAATTCTCTTAAAGTACAGAGTACTGGACCTATGTCTGTGGGTTTTTTTAACTTCAGTAATAAATTATCTCTGGATATGCCAGCCAAAGACAAGGACTTGTATGAGTTGTAATGTTATCATAAGCTCTCATCTTGCAAAGAATTGCATGTGCTGAACTTCACTTATATGCAAATATCACCTGAGTATTTGCAGATGGTAGATCTCAGGCCAGATCTGAACAGCATTTGTTTTAGAGCATAGTATTTATTGCTAGGGATAATCAAATGGGGAGATGATACTCAGTCTCAGTTCACAGATGTCTTTAGACTCTCATATGTGAAGTGTTCAGCAAACCAAGTAAAAACCTGACTGTAGTCTCTATTAAAAAAGAACAAAAACCAAGGTTTCTATCATGAGCAGTTTATTCTTAATATACTGATGTATAGGACTCTCAAGAGCAGTTTGACTTAAGTATTTTTAAAAAATAATTTAAAAACATTTATTTTTTCTTTCTGACAATGAAAATGTAAGAGCAAGTCTATACACTGAGAATGTTTAAGAGTTAGTGGAAAGGAAATGCAGATACTTCTTTGTTTGAAAACCATTATTTTCTTTTTTTGGGAAGGGGAGCTTTTTCCTGGCTTTCTCTGTTAGCGATATCTAGGTCCTTCCTGGCAGCGTATCCATCCCCCAAAGAGACCTGCACTGGTGACAGAAGTGCAGCATGTTCTGTGTGCTCCTCTAGAGCTGCCATCACAAGTGATATGCGTCATCAGGTTTGGAAATCAATCCTGTCTACATGTAAACCCCAGTTTTCTTAACTGACTTAAGAAAATGGAACAGCTCAGTTTTCTTTCTTTCTTATGAAGAAGGTTGAATCATAGGCATTTAGATATCTAGTTCTTTTTTTTTCTTTCTATTTTTTTATCTCTGCCTTTTAAAGTTATGATGCAGGAATGGTTTGCAGTTGAACTTGCTTCCTGTATTTGAGGAGTGTTATGTTTGCTAATTCATAACCATTCCTAGAAATTTCTGAGAAATATTTTCATATTTGTGAGTGATAACATTTTACAAATACCAATTGTTTTCACAAAACTGTAATGTCTGACAGGCTTTGCTGATAAATATTCAGTGCTGACAGATCTGTAAAATGTTAATAGTTTGCAGTTACAGCATCTACCTGCATTGGAATTTCTTTTCTGTGCATTATTGTAAATGTAAACTCTTTAAAGTTTAAGACTCATTCTGGCAGAGAGACAACAAGGAAGTGGAGATGTTCACATCTATGATAACAGATTGACTAGAGTAAATAAGTTTTGAAAGCAAACTCTAAAGTAACTCATGAAAAATACCAACTAAGAAAAGCCCAATCTAGTAAAATAACCCCTTCTAGCAGTCATACCACAAGTGTTGCTTTTATGTCCTTCTGCTGTGGTATTTATTTTGTGCCATTTTTATTGCTCATTGCTCTCACCCCTTTGGAGGGTAAAATCTGTCTGAGACTGGAAGACTAATTACGAATTACCAAATTGTTCAAATCAACAACAGGAAATAAGCACAAAGTGCCACAAAATATTCTCAGTTCATTTTTGACTATATTAGTGTATCTAAAATGATTTACGATGATACAATACCACCATTGTCCCTGATGTACTCTAATAGTCAATTCCAGTCCTTTTGTAGGCTCTGAACAACAGGGCTTGGAGCTATTCCTTGCTCTAAGACTTTCAACAGAAGATTTTTGCACATACGTGCTTGCCTTGCAAAGCTGAGGGTGACTAAGAGGTTGGTTCAGATGGTTCTGTAATGGCTTTACATGCTAGGAGACAGAAGGGACTCTGTGCTTTTATATAAAAGCAAATCCCCCCCTTGGTGATGAGCAACACTGAAACTTGGTGGAAGGAAATTAGGGTAATCAGTCCAACACTACAAGCTGAGAGTATCTCTTTACCACACAGCTCATCCTATGTTTGTGTCATGGCAGCGCAGCTCCCCCAGCCTCTATCTGGCCCCCAGCTCACTACACCTTGAGCACCAGTGACTCCAGTTGCTCCTGTGCAGCGTCCAATGACACCCTATGATCTGCTAGTGGATGGATTCTGCTCAGCTGCTCAGGTCAGTCAGCGCTGGGCTCTGTCAGGCTCTCAGCCCCAGCAGCAGTGGGATAATGTGGGTGAATGGCACAGTCCTGCCTTTCTAGTGGCTGGATGTCTCTCTTACAAAATCACGTGAACCAGCGGGCCTTTCCCCTGTTGGTCCTGCTGGTTAGTTGTGCTGCATTTCCCCTGTGCTGAGATGCAGCTCAGGCTCCATCCTGAGCAGGGCTGGGAAATCCGAGGAATGGGGTGTCACAGGTCCTGCCGAATGGCGCTTCATGGGGAGCCGTTAATCCCTTGGGCTAACTAAGCACCACCTGTGGGGCTGAACTCAGGTTTTCCTGAGGTGATTCTAGCTTGCTTCTGAGGCAAAAAGGTATTTTTGCAGTCAGATAATAATTTATATGTGGACAGAATATGTTAATCATGCTGGTTTTAGGATTGTGTGGATGGGAAGTATATTCCTGAGTATTTTACAAGGAGGTGATAGTTATAACATCAGTGCCTATTTATTTCATCCTAGTTACATCTCTTCCAAGTGTTTCTGTGAGAGAGCCAGATTGTTTGAGGGCACATGAGCCTTTCTTGGGAGAGTGTGTTTGTTTTTTTTTATGTAATGCCTAGAGTCTGAATCCTGCAAAAAGATCCATACTGAGCCTTCTGCCATGTGATTAGACCATTTAAGTTCTGTTAAGCCAGTTAGAAAGTAAACTGAACCATTTTTAAAGGTCTTCTTAAAACGCTTAAACCTGAGAAATTATTGTGGTATATATTGAGAGTAAATTACCAAATAGTTATCTTCATATGATACATGTTACAGCAGGCAAGGTAGCCTCAATAAAGACAGTCAATTAAATCTGAAACTGGTCTTGAGTTTGGTCTTCTGAAGACTTTGAGGCTGACTTTCAGTAGCAGGTCAGACCATGGTAGCACTCTCTCAAATTATATGTCCATAACTCGTTTATTAAATGAAATGTGAAGTGCACTTAGAAGCTACACCAAATTTAATTGCCTCTTTTATAATAGAACACTGCTACAGTAGTAAAACGATTGATTCTCTTCTGTGGTTTAATATTGTTGTGGTTTATAGAAAAAGAGAATAAATTATCTATTAAAAAACAAAGCAAACTTTGAGGAAAATTTACCTTCAGATAAATAACTACATAATCTGCGAAAACTGTTTAAAGTGCTTAAGTAGAAGAAAAATACCTAATCCACAAGAAAACAAAAACTGTGGAAAACATTTGAAGGTAGAGAAAACATTAAAGATGCAAATAGAAATGTTGATTTTGTATGATACAAATTTAACCATAAATGCAAAGGTGGATCAACCTAGGCTAATAATAACAGCTATTTCCACATAATTACTTAGGGAGCTCACTGAAGAGTGGGCACTGCTTAATGCAAAGGCTACTGGGGCTATCATTAAATCATTTTTCTCCAATTGAAGAATGTTATTATTTTCTTGTGGGTATGAGAGAAAAAGTGGATTTTCCATTTCTGAATGACAATATATGTGCTCTTAGACATATTCCAGCCTGCACTTTTAAACACTTCAAAGAGAAATTGGGTTGTTTGAAAAATTTAGAAAAGTGAATGCATACATTTATATCTAGCTGAAATCTAGTTGGTTGTAAAAGGAGTAAAGAATGAGGTCTGAAAATATTATTTACTTTACAGTGACATAAAGACATTTCTGGCAGATAAAATGGCTATTTCAGATATTAAGACAGGACTAGAGAAAATGTGTTGAAAATCATGCTGATAGCATAAGCTTTCAATTGGCAATATTTTTTGAGAACTTTTAAAAGTCTTTATGAGTGGGTAAAAGAAATACAAAAATATACAGGAGGAGTTAAAAAATCTACCTTAACTCTACAATTGCACAAAAAGGATAAATATTAGCAGACACAAAGGAGTCTTTAAGAGTGAAGTAGCTAAATGAAACAGTCAAAGGTAGCATCATCGTGTGCTTTTACAAACTTCTGCAAGGAGGATCACTATTACGATATAGGACAAAAAGTCTAAAGCAAAACAGAGCAACGAAGGTGGAGAATCTGTAAACATAGTTCTTGGTTATTTAAGAAGTAAAGATGTTGTAGAAGTCCCTTACAGAAAATAGAGCTATTTGTTTCCCTGAAGCATTTTTATTAGATGCTCTCAAATTCAAGAGACCTTCCAAAATACAAAAGAACAAGTAGGAAAAAAACAGATACTTTGGAAAGTTTGGGGAAGTTAGAAATCGAAGTCACAAAACTTGCAAAGTGCTGTTATTATTCATGAATGGTAACTCTGCTGCTTCTGGATGATTGTGATCAACTCCTGGTAAATATCACAGTGATCCAGGTGTGTAAATGAAGATGATTTGAGGGTGATGACTGACCTTTCTGTTGAGTAAGTCAGTGAGCAACTGAGTTTAGATTGGCAGCTTGCTTGGTTTTGTGTATAGTGAAATGCCAAAGTAATAATGTCATGGATAGAGTCCAAAGTGCTTTATTGTACTTTGTCCGCTGTAAGGTCATCTAGCTTTTATATTCAGAGATTATAGTATATATAGAATAACTCATTTAAGATATTACTTTGTTTCTGTTGCTTCTGAAGGTGAACTGTGAAACCTAATAAAATAAATTATTTAGGTAGCCTGACTTTGCTATCTAGACGAGATTTAAGCAACATTGAAAGGAAAACTTCTATGTATTTTAATGATGTCACAGCAGCAGGTTTAGCTACATCAGCTCTTTTCAGCCTTTCTCAAGAATGTCTTTGCAAGGAGGGCTTCTGCTCCCACAGACTTCAGAGTATCATTTGCAATTCTGTGATTCTCAGATAGGGAGTTTACTGGTGTATTTTTCTCAGAAAGAACCTTTGTGGTGCAGTCTCCTGTGAGAGATTTTGCTCTAGAAGCTGTGTCCAAGCAAGTGACATAACTGTTATCAAATGGTACCCTCCTAACAGAGTATTATTTAATTATTTGTACAAAGGTAGCATGCAGGGAAGAGAGCTAGAAGGAACCAAGGGTGTACCTTCATCTAAGCCTTGGGCTTTGTATTTCCCTTTCAGCTCTGCCAGGCCTAACTGATTACGAATACTCTCATCTCTGGCTAAGCTAGGATTCACTTTGTTTCCCCACACAGCCAAATTCTTCCTTCTTCCTCTCAAAGGTCAGGTTTTCATTTAACCTGATGTCCTGTGTATTACAGAGATACACAGAGCTTCCTACCAGGAAATCCTCTTCTCTGTTACCAAGGCCTTTGAATACCTTGGGCAGAGGAACAACTTTGTTGGTAGTTTGATGGGGTTTTTAGTTTGAATGGCATTGCCTGCCTTTCTGTGGATTTTCAGTGAGCTGGTGCAAATACGTAAGTTCCTTTGAACCCTCTGAGCGAAAAACCATCATAATCAAATGAAAGAAATAGATTATACTTGTGAAGTATAATGGGCATTTCCCATGGTCCTTGCACAAACAGGTTAAAAATACAAAGCACATTGTTTCTTTTTTATTGCTACTTTCTTCTCCTCTTTTCTTGCTGGCACACTGCACATCTTTTGATAAACCTGTATATCCTAGCACACATGCTAGCAGATTTTCATGTGCTTTCTCTTCCGTGTGGATGGAAAAGTCCTGTATTGATTTAAAGATCTGTCAGTGGAGGGAAACAGAGTCCTATCTCAAGAAAGAACCAGCTAGGATATACATCATTGCTGTGCATCCTGTGCTCAACCATGCCAAAACACTGAGCAATAGTGGGACTTAAAAACACATTGAATAAAGTTCAGGCTATTCTAAAATAAAACCAGAAAAGGATCTACCATCAGTGGTGTCATGTTTAGACACTCACTTTGGGTACTTCTGAAAACTTATTCTAAAACTAGTTGTCTTAGCATCAGCTTCTTTAATGTATGTGTTTGGAAAACCAATTAGGTGAGTTAAGTTGAGGTTTTAAGCTTTTAAAAATCCTCTTATCCCTTGAGTCTGATAAGCCATGAAATCATTCGTAAATCACCAATTAAGCTCATCGGGGTTTGTTTGGGGTTTTTTGTTGTTGTTTTTTTTAAATGAGTAAAAGATCAGATATATTTGAATCCCATTCAAGCCAATTATGTTCTTCTCAAACAAATGAACTGAAGCTATTAATGGATCTGAGTTTGCCCTAGGCTTTTAGCTACCAAATCCAGCTGCCTTTGGTTGTTTTTCTACAACGTACCAAATATATAGTGTTTCCTTACTGCTGTTATCACATTTTCACTTGCTTTGTGCCACACACAAAAGATTACATAGTTTTGTATCCATTTATATAACCTTAATGAGAGGGTTGTAACAAATAGGAAATCTTCTGGGGAGTCTTTTGAGTTTTTAGTGTAACCATTACAGATAGAGATAGATACTCAATAAATTACATAAAATTGCAAAAGGTGCATTTTCAGGCTATATTTGTTTTCAAAACTGCTGGGTCTCATTCCATTGAGTGTTAAGTTGAATGGATGAAGGATTTGAGAAACTGTGTGTGAAGAGGTTGTTATCTACACTGGTTTCTTTTAGTGAATTGAAGTTGTTACTATTGCCTGACTTGATACAAAGCCAAGGATGTATGAGGAAAGTAGTAAATGCAAAACTTCATTCTTCCCCCACAAAGTTTGGAATTGGTTCAGTGTGCTGTGACATTTCAGTTGAATTTGGCAGCAGTTTGTTTCCCACTCCTCGTTTAGACACACTTCAAACTGTTAGATCTTGATTTTCAGTTCTTTGTGACTGATTGAAAGCTCTCCAATGTACAGTAATGCTGCCTTGACTCCAGGGGAACACAGAACTCCACAGTCATCTCTTGATAGGGAGAAGAGCAATTCTCAGATGTTTTGCATATGTTGAAAAAAAAACTTATTTGGAGGCAAATTTGCAAATTAATCTGCCATAAATCCCATCTTATTTATAAATTGCATAACTAAAAACATGATAAGCCAATTATAGCATTTAATAAATTAGTGTTGAAAGATTGCACTGTACTAGAAGCAGCACTCTAAATCTATAAGTAGGTTGTTCCTTGATGATCGAGTATTTCAAGTTAATTAATCTGATGAACTATCAACAAATTAACTTCTCTTCTGTCTCTTGTATTTTTACACGAGACAAAGACACATATCTGCCTGAAATAAAAATCTACTTACCAAGAGTATGGCTTGAAGGCAAATTGGTGGAAACAATGCATAAACCATTTGTTGCCGTTAAATGTATGTATTAAATTGAATCTTGAAAAAAAAAAAAATAATGTGCTGTTGAATCTTGGAATATTAAAATATTTTAAGTGGCACACATTTCATCTTTGGCCAAGCAATCCAATATCCAATGCAAGGTCAAATTCTATCCTTGGATTTTCACGTAAGCAAGTTCTGATAGTTTCTAATGGGCAAAGTGGCTTGGAGACTAAAGAAAGAATCACAGCTGGACAAACCCAGAAGCAACTATTCCCAGACATACCTGACAAGGTAGGAAAAAACCCCAAACCAATAATTACAAGGTAGTCTTTTTGAAAAGGCAGCTGGTCTCTGCCTCGGTGTTGTAATGTACTGGATTATTTGTTTTGGACAGTCTAACACAAGCAGTATCTTCTGCTTTCTGCTGTCAAACAATTCATTTCTTTCAGCAAGAGCTTGAGCCACTGTATTCCATGTGTTTGTCATCTCCACGATTCACTTTTGTAATTCATTCACCCTGCCCAGGCTTACTTAAGCTCAGAATGAAGCCATAATTCACAAATAGTGTGGTAAACCACATCCTCAGGCAGCGGCAGCGTAGAAAGCCTATTATACAGGTGCTTTATCACATCTGCTGTACTGGGCTCTGAGAGGAAAAAACAATTCCTGTGATAGATTAAGTCTATCCCAATAAGGGCTTCATAAATCAGTGCTACCAAAAGCAGGAGTGGCTCTGAATGTCTGCTGAGATCCAGGAGAGGCTGTAGTCTGGCAGATTATTTAAGAAGAAAGAGAAATGCCCTTAACAGAACTGAGAGAAAAGACCAATCAATAGGGAAATGGCTCTAGTAACCTCTCATTGCTATAGGATTTGTGCACTCATTACTTCATCATACCATTCCTCCAACAGTGAAAGCAAAAGGAAACCCACAGCACGCTCAGGGAAGGAGTTGGAGATTCAACTGGGAGAACTCACTGACTTTGAGGAGAAGTCTCAAATCACTGTGAACTAGTTAAAGGCACTTAGGAGGAGGGATGTGATAAATTTTGCTAGACAATTATCGGAGTATTTCTGACCTTGGTGTTGAGGTTTTGTTGAAGGTTTGGCAGTATTATTCCTTTGTTGGAATTGTTTTGCCCAGTTTTATGAATAAATGTATCACTCAACTCGTACCTGCAGCAGGAAGTATGCACCTCCCTACTCTTTATTATTTTGGTACAAAAATTGTAACTGAGTGTGTGAACGACACAATAACTTTTTGGACAAGGTTAGTGGCAAATTATCCGCCAAGATCCTGACAAGTAAGCAACTTCCAGTAGGACAGATAGATCAATCTTCCAGAAGGTTATGATGATATAAGACCTATGCATGAGTAAGAACAGGAACGTTAGAGAGTGATGAGGGTGTGCTGAATTCTTATGTGGGGTTTGCCACTCCTCTCTTGGTTCTGAGTAAACCCTTCTCCTCGACCTGGCCCACATTTTTGGATGCCCTGGCTGTGTTAAGAGTTAAAAGGTATAACAGAGGATTCTGAGTAATACTGTGTCCTCTGGGATAGGTTATGCAACTGGATGCTATTTTAACTCTACGGACCAATTTCTTTTCAGTAGAGAAGAAATACATATACTGCACTGTCAACACATATTCTATCTAACATGTTAGATAATACTGTAGGAAAAACCCTTTGGATTTTCCCTGCATTAATCAATAACAGATAGATGAACTTTTCTTGGCTTTATTTAGCAGATTAAACATAAAACTATCAAGTAATTTAAAAGTTGAGAAAATCAGAAAATGCTGGATTATGGGAGCTCAAACCTATCCCAAAGAAACTTCTATGCCCTGCCCAGAGTGATAGTCTAATCCCAGGTGGCTGCTGCTTTGAAGTGCAAATTTATTTCCTCTGTTTCTTTCTGGCCTGAGAGATGTCAGAGTTCTAATGTGCCATCCCCATGAGACAAGTGTTACATTGGTATTTTGCTCCTCAGTTACCTGTTTGTGTAGAAGGGAGTGCAGTTTAGTGAGATACACCTCATACAGTTGTAATGCATTGTTAATCTGTGAAGAAGTAATGTGTAAATGTGATCATTCATAATCAGTGGCACAGTGTCCATGTGGAGGTTGGTCATGGTGTATCCCAAGGGGTGATGTTGGTGCCAGTGTTGTTTAACATCTTTATTAATAACATACATGGTAGGATGGAGTGTACATTCAGCAATTTTGCAGATGATAACTAGGAGGAGTGTCTGGTGCACCAGCTGTGCTGCTGTTTAGAGGGACATGAGTAGGTTGGAGAAGTTGGCTGACATGAACCTCCTGAAATTGAAACAAAGGGAAAAATTGAGGCCTGCACCCAGGAAGGAATAACCTCAAGCCCCAGTACAAACTGTGGTTCAAATGACTGGGAAATGGCTTTGCAGAAAAGGACCTGTGAATTGTGGCGGACACCAAGTTGACCAGGAACCAGCAATGGACCCTTGCAGCAAACAAGCCCAGCAGTCTCCTGGGCTGCATTAGGAAGAGAGTGGCCAGCAGGTTGAGGGACGTCATCTTTCCCCTCTACTCAGCCTTGGTGAGATCAAACCTGGAGTGCTGCATGGTATGCTAGGCTCCCCGATAGAAGAGACACATCGGCATACTGAAAGGAGTCCAACAAAAGGGCACAAAGATGATAAAGAGATTGGAGCATTGATCATATGAGGAGAGGCTGAGAGAGCTGCAGCTGTTCAGCCTGGAGATGGGAAGGCTCAAGTGGGTCTTATCAGTGTGTACAAATTCGTGATGGCAGGGTGCAAACAAGATGGAGCCAAACTGTTCTCAAGGGCACAAACTGAAACACAGGAAAATCCTTTTAAATATAGGAAAAATTGTCTTACTGTGGCCAAACATTGTAACAGGTTGCCCAGAGA
The DNA here is from genome assembly GCF_000700745.2 of Antrostomus carolinensis. NCBI lineage: Eukaryota > Metazoa > Chordata > Aves > Caprimulgiformes > Caprimulgidae > Antrostomus > Antrostomus carolinensis. The sequence continues at coordinate 5,319 of NW_010340007.1, read as the reverse complement.
AGCTGTGAGGTCTCCAGTCTTTGATATACTAGAAATCCAAGTGGACATAACCCTGAACAACCTGCTGTCTAGGTCACCTTCCTTTCAGTGGGGTGGAGGAGTCAAACTCAGTGATTCCAGAAGTCTCTTCCAGCCTCAATGATTCTGTTACTTGGATATAATCAGCAAAATCCTCACTGTAAGCACCACTCTACAGAACTTATGTTTTTATAATAAGAATAATCCCACAGTGGATTTTCTAGAGTCCTGCTTTTCTGGAATAATCCACCTACTCAGTTGGTTCCTCTCAAAAAGAATCCCTGATGAAATTTGTGGTGATCACAGAGAGCATACTGTGAGAGGAGTGGCTGCTTTATCTGTGAGTAGTCCTGTTGCTCTCATAATTATGCCTACTAGCCAAGATAGCTCTAACCTAGTTTCCTGAGGTGTGTTGCTCCCACTGCTTGATAACCATGGACAGGTTATTCATAATTCATGGGATGTCTGCCTTTAAAGAACTTGATGACCTGTCAGATTTTCCCCCTGAGATGGTAGATACCTAACATTCTCCGTCTCTCCTGAAAATAAATTATTTGTAAATTACCTTTTGGAAAAGAGTGATAATTTGTCTTCTGACAAATACAATTCTGAGATTTTGAGAATTTACCAAAATCACTGGGGTTCACCAGTGAGCTTTAATTTAAATTTAGCATTTGTTGTTTGCTGCACAATCGAACGATTAACATCATCAGTATTACAGAACACATCCCCTTCCCCCAAATCTTTATCAGTGGTGTTTATTGACATTTGTCCAAAAGGGTTTTTTTTAAAATGAAAATTTGTTCAAGGGTCTTCCCTTCCTTCTGACTTAGTATTTGCCACCTCTCTGTTCCTTGAGTGTCTTTCTGTATCCTGTGTTAATATAGTCAAACACACACAATTCTTCCTTCTTTTCTCTGGGATACCTGTCTGTTAGATGATCTGATGAATTCACTGGTGAATAGCTCACAAATTTGGTTTCATACTGAGGTCTCCTTTCATTTATCTTGAATATGATTTTGCGTGTAAAGTTGGAGGTGAGAATTTAGTTGGATTTTCAAAAGCAGGACTTTGAATCCTGAGGTGCAGAAAGCCTTAAAGGACCTTGTCCAGACCTATTTGCGTGGGAGCACTCTGCACTCTAGCATGCTCTACCTGTTTGTTAAACTACCGTTCCATTTCCAAGGCAAATTTTTGAGGAAGTTGCAATATAAAATACTCTTGGCACAAACTGTAATCTGTGCGGTCATTTGGCTTCTATTTCCAGTAAAGCGAGCAGACTGTCATTAGTAACAAGTATATGTCTTTTAGAAAAATAACTGACTTTATGGTGAAAGGCTGTCAGGTTTATTATTCATATATCAAAATTATTCAGATTGTGCCTTCAAATATGAAAACATCTTTGATATTACAAGTTATAGAGATCTCCCCTTTCAAGAATGAGCTTTAGTTCATGAGAAATTCTGGCTGAAACAAAATAAGCTGGTAGTATGGACTGGGTGAGGACCTGCATCCTTTCATCTCCTAGCCTCTGGTCTGGACCAGAAGAAGTGGGCATCTTTTAACTAGCTCCAATAATGTTTTTGCTGTGCAGGCATTTGTCTCTATTTAGAGTGAATTTGGAGCATGCTTCCACTGCCGGTGCAACCAAACTGCTCCCCTGAGAGCAGGCTCTAGGCAGAAGTACTGGGATGTAGCCCTGCAAGCTGGCCTTATCTCCCAGCCCTAAAGAAATGCACAGGAGGGAAGAAACAACCCTACAGTTTTTAGGCCCCCTGTACTGGGCCCAGTGACCTTCCTGACTCCCATGTTCTTGGGGCTTCTGCCCATGCCCAGGGTGTGTCGCAGACATGCTGATGGGCAGGCTGCTCACTGTAGTCAGGTCATGGAGTGGTACAATGGGGCGAGGATTGCTGGTCCCACTGGTGTGGCCTGGGCCTGGTGGGAATTCATGGTTGCTGTTTGGTTCCTTTTTGACCTAAGCAAACTGCAGATGACCCTGAAGCAAGTACCCTTATGGTGCCCATGCACATGTCTAATTTATGGCTATTGCTTGCAGTTAGAGTCACTGCATCTTCATGCTTTTCACTAATTGAGAAGAAAGGCAGTAAAAGAAGATCTCTTACTTTATTACACACACACATATCTACTTCTGAAATAATGGGTTTTGGTAACAGTTTATAATAATTTGTCAAAAGTGTTTCTATTCCCTCTACTTTATGTTGAAATTGCTGATAATTCATCTGTGTAGCTGTTTTCACCATATGCAAAATGCTTAAAAAGTTGAAGAGGAATCCAGGAAGACTTTCAGATTGGTTTGTCTTTTGTTTTAAAGTTGCTACTGATAAATATTTCTGTTCATGGTTTCAGAGATTAGTCCTATGGACCGTCATTGTGTTGCCACTCTTCTAGATAATTACTTGCTTTACGATACTGCTTTCAGAGCAAGGGAGAAATTTTCAATATCTTATTTTTAAAGACCTGGAAAATTAACTCTTAGATTTCTGCTGAGCCTCACGCATTTAAAATGTCAGACTGTGAGATAATGCTACAACCTGTATCCGAGCTACTCCCACTCTCTGAACTGCAGTTACTGCTGTCTGCCTGTAGGAAGAGAACTAGCTCTGTTGGAGCAAGATGCAGATCTGCAGTGTTAATGTTTCTATAATATCCATCTTATATGCTAGTGGCATGCTAGAATAAATTGATCTGGTTCATGCACAGATTTACTTCTTAATGAGAAAAGTTTAATTAAGAAGATCAGCGTTAATTTAAAGTCATTTAAAAACCCTTAACATATTGTTGTAGATTTATTAGTGCTAAAAAGCTTGTTATGTGTTCAAGCCTGCTAGCGTGAATGGTGGCATATGAACCTATGTTATCTTTGCTTATAATATTCTTTGCTGACATCAAAAACATGTAATAGGTATGAAACCTGAACAACTTTTTTTTTATGGAGTTGGCCTCTTTCTTTGTCATTTATTTGCTGTATTATTGACAGCAAGTTTTAGCCAAAATTGGGAGAGAGGATGAAAGGCTGAGAAAGTCAGAGCCTAGTGGGGCTGTATTCACTGTGGATGCAAAAGCAGGGAAAGCCGTGCTTCTCTGGCTCGTTTTATGTGGTTTCTCCTCCATATTACGGGTACAGTACAGTTTCAGTCTTAATTGTTCATGTTATTTCTAGTGACTGTCTTCCAAATTGTTTCCTCTTACACTGGACACTGCCACATTATCAGCTGGGAATTTCCTCTGTTATATGTGATACTTTTAGGCTCTGACATATCATGTAGAGAAATAATGTTTATAAAGTAGACATTAGGAAAAATCTGATAGTGGCAGATAGCTTGGGGGAATTGTGATGTCTCCAAGAAGGGAAATCTGTGGGAACAGGTTAGTCAGGCATGTCTGAGTGCATTTCCATACCATCACTCCCGGGCAGGGTGTCGCCAGGTACCAGATGACCTGATGCTCCCTTCTAGCCCTTCTTTCCTCTCATTCTACATATTATGCATTTTGCATACTAACGAGTTCCAGGTTTCATCCAAAAGTTGATCTTTCTGGCTATGGGGATTTGTGTTTTTGGGTTTTTTTTTAACAGCACAGCTGTTACTTAATTTGAGAGCTTAAAATGTTATTCATGTTTTCAACAGAGGCGGATACTAAACAAAAAATTAACCAGATTCATAATTGCTCTATATTTGCTTTGTTCCACTAAAGTTTAGGCAGTAATCCCAATTTCACTCCATCTAAGGATGAGAACCAGTATTTCATGTGCTCAAAACATTAATTAAAGGCAGTGATAAAGGCAACAGGCTTTTTAAGTGAGTAGGTAATGAAGGTGCACATTTCTAGAGGCTGACAATACTGTAGACACAAAACCATGTGCCTGTGATCTTTAATATACTGTCAGGTGATAGCATAGATATTTGAACTTTTTGAAGTGACAAATTATAACAGCCTTAGAAATTAAATGTGATGTTTAAGAAAGTTACTGAGTGTTAATGGATTTCTTTGTTTGTTTTTTTATATACTGGGTTTCACTCTAAAGCAATTCAGGAAAACAACAGAGGAAGCTATAAACATTTTGCGAATATTAAGATGTACTTCCAGAAGAACTAATGAGTATGTAATTGGAAACACAAATTTGCATACAAATTTGAACATGATATTTCAAAGATGCAAACATCAAAGTGTGTTAAAATGACAAGCTATCCATGCCAATGTACAGTTTTTATTTTAAAAGGGTGAAAAAATAAAAGATAAAGGTTTTACTTGTGAGTTGGCTAATTATATCAAATTGCTTTAGGCAAAAGGCAACATCAAGTCATTGTGACATGCATTTGCTTTGCTTTTTTTCCTGTTATGGTGTGCAGTTTCTGTGTACCTTGGGGGTCAGAGAAGTGAAATATGTGTCAGACATTAAGATAATAGAGAGTCACAGCTTTCCATCTACCAAATAATAGAGGCATCTTTTACTCTTATTTTGAACTCCAGGCAAATGTGCACGTATGAATTGTCTTTGTTTCATTCATGGGGCATAGTAGAAACTAGCTTGTCTCTGCTTTGCTAACCTAAAGCTCCAGAAGCTGCCCTGGCTATGGGTGACAGAGTCTGCAAGTCCTGAGTGGAGAAGTGCTCTGGTGAAGGGAAGCTAGTGTGGGTGTCACCGCTCTGACCACAGGACAGCGCACACTGATGCTGCAGCAGCACTCAGTTCTGCTCTGACCAAGGCTCACCCGCTGAACTCCCCAATTCTTGTGTTTGCCTACTGCAGGTGAAGAAATCCATCCCAGAATGGATTCAGGGTTGTTCTGTTGTGCTTGTATGCTCTCATGCTGAGCTGATGCTGCTGCACTTGGCTGTATGAGCTTCTTGGCTCATGTCACACAGACTTAGGGGTTTCTGCACCATATTTCATTACTACCTGCCCCTTTGTTGGTATATTCTGCTTTGCATTGGGACTGTACCAAGTCTTCATTACTTAAGTCATCTCCTACTACCTTCATTTGGGATCTAGAAAGGCTATTATATCTGGCTAGTAAAACGTGTGTTATGTGAAATGAGTAAGTGGTAGTATCTAGTTCTTGTCACTTGGATGTGCAAAGTAATTGCCTGTGTAGTTGGCAAGAGGTTAAAAAAAAGGCTTGTGCAGAAGAGTAAAGAATAAATAGTGATGGGATTTTGAAGAATGTCAGATACATTCCTCACATCTACGGAGGACACCAGGTCATGGCAAGCATGTGTGGATTAATGTGTGGATTTTCTGCTGTCTTTACATGCAACTGCACCTGTGAGTTCAGC
>NW_010340006.1:16816-17175 GCF_000700745.2 Antrostomus carolinensis | reverse complement strand
TATATTTATATATAAATAAACATTAAATCATGTCACATTTCCTTTTCACACATACCTTATATCCCTGGGATGCGACTGGACCACAGAAGCAATAGCTCGCAGATGTACATCAGTATCTACATCAACGGCACACTTGTGCCAGGCCTTCCACCTCTGTCAGGCTGTGGCAGTTTGGCCAGTAGGACCATGGAAAATAACATCAAACATGGCAAGATCCAAGAGTCAGAAATTCACATTTATCCTAGAACTGTCAAATTTCTGTTTGACGGTTATTCCCTTACTGAATCACAGTGAGAGGACAGGACTTATGCAGAATCACCCGCAGCAACTGTCCTTGTACCACGGCTACAGCACTGGGG
>NW_010340006.1:0-16784 GCF_000700745.2 Antrostomus carolinensis | reverse complement strand
GGCTGGCAGTGTATTTTGGCTGCTTTCCTTGCAAATTCAGTTTTTTAAAAAAATTTACATTTATACATAAATGTGATAAATTTAAAAGCTGCAGGCAGGTAAAATCTGTTTTCTTCAGAAACAACGCAATGGCTCTAAAAGCTATAAGTTTGAACAAAAGATATTAGCTGCTTGCAATAAATAATAACTAATGCAAGTCTTGGTTTTAAAAAAAAACCCCAGCAATGGTAATTTTAGACTGTACGGTTAAAACCGTCTCCTCTAATGGCACAGCAACACCTGCATCACACTGCCTCAGGCAGCTGGAGCAAGCCAATAGCCTCGGACCCATAAAACACTAGGCAATCTTTCCACGGGCAGCAAAGGGTGGTCAATTCTGATCACCAAGCAAAGGATTCAAACAGGGAACTGGCAGCCTGTCACATATAATTTAAGGAAGATGTTTCAAGATTTATCTCGAAGAGCAAAGTTGCCTCAACCTCCCAGCTAGAACAATGTGTTTCCATTTATGCGTTATTAAACCACAAACATGTTGAAATGCTGGGTCTATCTAAACTCCTGCAAAAAAGGTAATTAATTAGGTGGCTGCTGCAGTCTAGGGGGAGCAATTTGTACTCACTGAGGTCCCAGGCATTCCACAGCAGCCAGTTTCTAGGGGCTTGCACAGATTTGCTCCTGAGCCCACCCTCCAAAACTAAAATGCAAGGTCTGTCATGGTTGGTTTTAAGGGAGCTGTTTACATGCACTCTCCAAAGCTGTGACTTTTGTATCCACCAAAATACAGTGTCAATTCTTCTGCTGCCCATACTTCTGTTAACTGGTATGAATTTTAGAAATATTTTAACTAAATTTTTTCCTCTTCTGCCTGTTGCACATAATATGCAACGGAGGAGAAATGGCCAGTTTTGTGTGGTATGAAACACTGAGGAAACCATCTTGCTTTGTTCTTTTGGTAGTAACCTCCTCTGTGTTTGTTGTTACTGTTCTAGCATAACCTGGGATTTTGAAACTGGGTCTCTCTGCTCCCAGGACACCTCGTTCTCTACAATCTTCCCTCTCCAACAGAGGAAAGGTGAGAAAAACAGGTCCCTGGCTGCTGGGGGAAGCATTCCTCCGCTTGAAAACATTACTCATAGGACTAAGCAAGCACAGTATTGTACATTCAACTCTTTGATTAAAAATTTAAAAAATAAAAAATTCTGGTCTACCTCTCTTGCTGCAGAACTAAACATTTTCTGGATGATGCCTACTGGGAGCAAATTTTCCCAACAAGGACAGATCCAGAGCAGCAGAATAGATCAGTTGGTATCAAACGCAATTAGTAGGCACCGTGAGTGGACTGTTGAACACCAGAGGGCAAACCTGGTTACAGAAACAGGGCTGGCAGCTCTAGCACAGGTAGGTTATGTAGATACATTGCAGATGAGAAAGTGCTTCTCCTCCTCCTGAACTTAAAATGTCATTCCCTTCCTGGCAAGCCAGCTAGAGTAAAGCTAATACAAACAGCAAAGCCTTTACAAAACTTGTAGTTTAATGTGTAGTGGTAAGGTGACAAAAGAAACAAACCATTAACACTATGTGTTACAGAAAGAAAATGTTCACTTCTTTTTTTAAACATTCGGATGGAAAATGCAAGCAAATTCTTAAGGAAGGTATTTTCTTATTAAAAGACTCATACTGATATTATTCTTCATGCCTAGAAAAATCTGATTAACACAAGTGATTAGGCAACTCCAATTTTAAAGTTGCGAAACATAGGTTAAAAAGAGCAATAAAAACTATGCTGTGATCTCTAAACCCAATACAATTGGGCAAAGTCAGATCTTCAAGTCGTTTTACTACAGCTTTGAATCCAACTGAAGATCTTTTCCTGACCCCACAGTCAGGTAAACAATTCATAGAATTAGTGGATAATTTCCAACACTTTAAGAAAAAAGTTGATTTCTTCCCAAACTGACTCACCAGTACTTGTGCCATCTAGTGGCCTGTTTCTTCAGGCAAGTACCATGATAAGTTATTAAAAGCCTTCAGTTAAGGCTGCTTCTTTACCATACCGTGGTCAGTATTCTGCAATTATTTTAAATGAAAGGTTAGAATATGCAATATAGAATGCTGCTGCTGACCAGGAGTGTCACAAAAGAGAAATTCAACAGCTTTTGCAGATACTAACCATTAACATGCATCACCTGTACTACAAAAAGGACGTGACACTATATTCCTTTTCTTCAGAAAGGCCTTGCAGCACCTTCAATTAAAGCTGTAACTAGTATGTACAGGAAAGTAACTGTTTACATAAAAAAATGGGTCCTTTAGAGTAACACGGATCTCCTCATTCTCAATTATTTGGGTTTGAAAGACTAACAAAGCTCTGCATCTTCAGGCAGACCTAGTTTTTCCATATGTTGTATTAGAAAAACAGAACTACAGCTTCAATTTGGATTCTTTTGCTTGCAAAGCCTTGGTTGCTATCTCAACTCTTTCTTTTAACAAGTTAGCTTCTTCAGCACTTTTCTGGGCTTGTGCATTTTTCAATAAGAAGTGGGTCAGGAAAAGTTTCAAGCCTTCCCGTAGAATTCCCAGTTTGGGGTTTTCAGACACTCTGTAAAAATACAGATCAAAAATAGTATTTAGTCTTCTACTGTTTCAGAAATTTTAAACTTTTTTCCTTTATTTTCTTCAAATAGACACATAGGAAAAAAAACTCCAGTCTATAAAAGGAGCTTTTCTGAGGAGGCTTTTAAATTATCAGCACGTTTACATTGGTTTAGCAAAGAGCTCAAACACACTCAACATACAATTAATCTTCAACAATAAAACGGAACATTCGTGCCTTAGACTTGCTTTATGTAAACAATTACATTGCAGCAACAAATAAGGCAAACACCATGTTTGAACTTCCCTGTGTTGCAGCATTGATGGCTAAAACATCACCACGTGATTTTTTTATAACTTTATGTGACATTGCAAGTTTAATACAACAAAATCATGGAACGATATTAGTCAGAAAGGATGTTGTCAGGTCATTTTGTCTGACCTCCTGTTTAAAGCTGGACTAACACCCAGGTGTGGTCAGCTTGCTCAGAGTCTCATCCACTCAAGACCTAAGCATCTCCAAGGATGAAGATTTCCCAGCCTCTCACAACCCCATCCCATATACAAAAATACGATTTTCCAGACAACGTTGATTTAAAAACCAAAACAAACCTTTCCCTCATTAGCATTTATTTACTTTTCCTTCTTACACTAAAGATACCTTGTAGTAAAGACTGCTGGTAGAGTGAATCCCACTGCACACAGATGGTAAAGCAATAAGGAGAGCAGGTAATTACAGAGCTCTGCATGTGAAAATTCTATGACCAAATGATACACTGAGTATCTGAAAGCCTTATTCTGTAGAACACTTCCCACAGCTGTATCTATCTCAGAGCCTGCACTAACACACAAATGATATGCTGCCCCCACTCACCCAGGAGAGCTCACTCTTTAGGGGATGGATGGCTTATCTTTGGAAAAGGCACTGTATAATTGCAAACAAAATAAGCAAACTTCTTATATTCTTAATTACTACTCACCACGGGTTCCCCGAGATCTCTCTGATCACTTACCTCACAAAAATGTCACTAAGTTCTTCAGCATCTGTTTTGATTAACAGCATGCTTAATACTTGTCGCAAGAAACGGACTTTGGGTTTATCTAGTTCGCTGAATTCAATTACCTAGTGGAGAGAGGGGGAGAATTAGATTAATTCAAGTATTTCAAACGGCTGAATTCTCTTCTAAATGAACAGCTTTTAGCACACCAACTGGCCTCCCATATAGACCCAGCATTAAGTTTGGCACAGAAGACTTATCTGAGAATGCTGCCTCCAGAAGCCAATCGATAAGGAAGCAGATAAGTTTCTCAGGAATAACCTGTCTACTAGTACCAGAATGACAGATATAATTTCTCAATCAGATAAATACTTCAGAAGTACCTAGGACAACCCGTATAATTGCCTGTTTAATACATTTCAATTATTCTTCTAATTAAATGCTGTGGACTCTCCATTCTGAAAACCTAGTGCTCAGTAGATTTCCTTCTGGTTTAATATAAATCAACATCAGCTAAAAAGCAGAGCACAGAATCCACTGACAAATTCTGTTAATGAAGGAGCCTCAGTCCCAACTCAGGTTACTCTACAGACATAGACATAGAATTGTAGAGTTTCTGTATGTCTGGTCACCATAGGTTCCCTTTTCCCCAAATGACAGCATTACTGTAATAAATGAGATTAATTTAATAATTTTAGAACAAGTTTTGTCTTAGCTTATGACCACAAATAGCTAAAGTACAAGCTAGGTAACAGAGAAAATACATTTTTCCACAGAACTAGCAAATGCAAGGAAAACACAAAAGTATTTTGAAAAGAAAACACACCAACCTTGAGAACTGAAAGTGGCAATGATTTTGTCCTTATCAGGTGAGCCAACAGTGAAACCAAATTGGAGATGGCAGTGGCTGACAGGTTTTCTAAGTCTCTGATTTTGTCCCAAATACTAAACTGAAATGTCACCTAAGTGTCAAAGGAAAAAAAAAAATCCTGCAAATCAAGTGACTTTTTAAACAACTAACAAGATAACAAAACCTTTCAACCTTCTATTCTTTATGAGTCCTCTGTTACTTAACAGAGATGCTTGATCAGACTGTTCAGTTCTTTTAAAATGCGTAAAACAGAGGAAAGCAAACCTTCCAGTAGTTATTTTATTTCCTATTCAGATCTGACCATGAGTATGCCTTACTGACTGCACAGCTATACCAGCAGAATTTTTCATCAGGATCAAGATCCTAACAGGCATTCTCAGGTTTTTAGTAACTGTTCTAACCACAATAATGATGCTAAAACAATGTAGAAACAGTTTTTTATTCACCTGAAATCGTTTTTCATATTCACAAAACTTGTCAGCCAAAAATGCATAGAAGGGGTTATAAGTCTTCTCCTGTAAGCAGCAGTAAAGGATAACATGAACTATTTCTCTCTCCTGCTGATTTTTCAGTCCAAGCCTACAATTTAGCAAGAGAATGAGAATCATTTAGTAAGGAAAAAAAAATCACTGCCACAAAGAACAACCTACAGTCAACATCTGAGATTAATACTTACAAAAAATCCCAAATCACACATTAAATTTTACTGGTTAGAAAGTTCTTACAAAGTCTTTAAAACACTGAATGGACTCAAACCCTTAAGGCTGTGGGCTAAATCAGTATCCTGGTCGGGCAATACAGAAATGCTACAGAGTTATCAGTGTTAAAAGAGTGGCTGCAAAAGCAAGATTTCAACAGACAGAAGTGGAATGATACCAGTATAACCACCCCCTGAGGAAGGAAAGGTAGCCCACTCCATGTTTAAAGCTCTCCATGAAGAAAAACAGAGGAGAGAGCACTGTCATCATGGAGTCTTGTGCATTTGAACACAGCAGTAGTACTGCAGCAAGCACTGCTGCGTGGTGTACCGACACAAAGGTTAAGGAGTGAAACAACAACTGTAGGACCCTGCTGCAGTCACCTCACATTTGTACCTATGGCCATGGGAGGAAAAATGGCCTTTGGATCAGTGTAAGTTGATTTAGAGAAACATGTCCAAGGCTCTTCACTTCTGTGGCACTTACACTAGGGGTAAGAAAATATTTTAAGATGCTTTTCATACTTAGTCAGTGATATGAATCTTCTGATCTCTAGGTCAACTTCACAGTACATAATAATTGAAATTCATTATTGTTTGACAGCAGCCTAAGAGGATGCAGTCAGTGATTTCAAAGCACCTTAAAAAAAAAAAAAAAAAAAAAAAGCCTGAAGAAAACAGTATCAATGAATACTTCTGTTGGCTGCCTCAGAATAAAGGCCAGGGACTGAACAGCCTTCCCACTTGAACAGCTGACCAGTTTAAAAATCGGGCTGAGACACTGTGGCAGGGAATGGTAACTAACTCGCAATGCACCTGTTCTGTGAATAATATGATTTAGCTTCCAGGGCTGCCAAATGCTTGGCAGCATTTAAACCAATTAAAATGAAAAATGCTTCGTATTATAATCTGAAAAATGTCAAACAAAATTTTTTTCATTGCTTCAAGCTCAAGTTTCATATGGCATTAGTGTAACTCAAGTGCGTTTTCTAACGAAGTTTGACTCCACTGGAACTTGCTCTAACGTCTGTAGAGCAGTTTGTTGCTGCCTAATTCTAGTGTCCCTCGTTTGTATACACCTCCAGACATCTGCCATTGCATTTGATCAGACACATACCAGATTAACAGGGAAAATACTGTCTTTCAGCCAAAACCCCTCAGAATTTAAGGTTTTACAATAGGAAAATCTGGGATAATTTCTAGACTGATTGCTAATGAGCAGTGAAAACTTAGAAATCTGCTTCTCCAAAAGAGACCAGCACTCTAAGTGCTGTGTCTGTGATATAATTTGCTTGCTCTCCCATCAGCCAAGTTCTATCTGATTTTATTGCAGAGCAATGAAAGGTTGGGTTCTTTTTTTTTTTTTTAAATACACAGGTTTTTAGCCACTGGACATGCATTTAATAGATGACTTGTGAAGTTACACTGCAATCACTAATTTGGCACACTCTCCTTTTCCTTGTTCATCAGCACTTCTATCACAACTTGCTTATTTAGGAAATATTCATGTTGACAGAGAGTTGTGACCAAGTAAATCAGTACTTTGATGTTCAATTTTATCTTTTCAGACCCAGCATTACTAAACATCTAGAATTTAAGAGTCTTTCACTGCTGAGCTTCACCATAAACCTCTACAGATTTCATAAGCCTGATAATCTTCGATAAAGACTATGAAACCACTTCACCTACTAAATCATTCATGAGTTACAGTATTCCCATGGACTTGTATGTCTTGATAGCTTTTAAGAATCTCCTGCTGTATATGGGATAACTGCCTCTGAAGGAGGTTGCTTATCACCAGCAGAAGCCTGCCTCTAAATAGGTTAGTTATCACCAGCTGATGAAATGGATCAAGTCTCACTCTCTCCTCTTCGTCTCCAGTGATGTTCCCAACCCTCCATTTATATTGACACTTCTGCAATCACAAGCTGAGCCGCTTCAAGGAGCGTTCTGGCTTCAAACTAATTACTTTCTTTTGCTCTAAGGAGGAGCAAGACAAGCAAAACTACAGCAGCCTGGATTTAAAATGGTTTAAATTACCATTTGACCACACCTCAACTCTGCCAGAAACCTAGCAGTAGATGAATCAACAAGCACAGTTAAAGTATTTCTTTATATATTTCTCAGGAGACTGACATCAAACATATCAATATAAATTCCCATACGCTCTGGAACACACGTTCACAGTGAAGTTAGTTCCTTCACTGACAATTCTGTGTACTTCCCATCATACTCTGCCAGATGTGGGCAGATTTGAGAATTCCTCTCTCTGAGTTTGCCTGATAAAAATCAGTATCAACACACACCAGGCAACCTGCAGACAGTTTTTCTGCCAAGCCTGTTTGTATACAGATTTGTATACTAGTTTAAATACCATGGATGAGAGTCAAGGATCAATTTGCAAATTGAGCTACCACGTCTTGACAAGAACTGCAGCAGCAGCAGCTAATTTCTTTTAATTGAACAAGCCATATTAAGATATTGGAATGACTCCATTACAGTCTTAAATCCAAGCTGTGTTTTGCAGAAGTGGCATTTAATCAAATATTATTTGACTTGATTACAAAGTCTGTTTTGGTTTGGTTAGCAAATTAAATAATTGCATGCCATCTTGGTAAAACAATTCCCTTGAATTACAAGGCTGTAGTAGAAAAGTTCAGACCTGATCTCTCCCCTCCCACTTAACATAGAGTTATAATTAATATTCTGACAAACACAAAGAATAGCTTAGTTTGAGCCTTCCCCTGATCACATCATCTTCTAAAGAGTTGTTTGCCAAGTGGTAAGGAAACTGGTCTTAACATGAAATGTGATCCTGGAGCAAATCCAAAGCTAATAAATTCTGCAAGAGGGAAGAAGAGGTGCTACAATGTCACCAGGTCATGCAAGTATGGACAGAGACCTACAAGATGGCCTAACTAGGTGGCAAGAAGTACAGGAAGTGGCAGTAGTACAAAAATCCAGCAACAAAACCAAGAGATGTTTGGAAGGGGGTTCTGGTAAGGAAGCAAGCCTGCAACAGACTTCCAGCCACTAGACCAGCATAGACACCTTCAACACAAAAAGATACAGGCTCCTTAAGTCACAAGATGCTGTAAAACACAGTTACAGACATGAGTGACAATAACAGGGGCTACTCCTTTCTTTACTCTGACTGCCAGTCAGTTCTACCTGCCCCCTACCAGTCCTTACATCAGGGTTTGGTCCCCCTCTTACCCTTTTACTCTACATGAATCCCTAGCTATGCACTTCTTTTATTGTGTTATCAAACTAAATGCTCTTAAGTCAAGACCAGCAATGTTATTTTTCGAACCCAGCTGCTCTTAGTTCTAGGCTGTCTTCTGTGCTAGTCTGTACTTACCCGAGAAGCTTTTCAAAGGCATCCAGGAAGTCTTCACTTGTCATCAAGACACAAAAAATACTTCTTCTGATATCAGTGTTCATCCTTTGCTTACGAGCAAGCTCCATTATTTTTGAACTCACCTGAAAAAAAAAACCAAACAAATGCTATTTTACTTAGGCTTGCTTTAAGAAAGCTATTTCTGTGCAGCCTTGAATAACATAATTAATGAAGATCTCCAGTAAACTATGAAGCACCCATCCAAAGGTCCTGAGCTTTTGTCCAGAGACACAGGTGTCATCAGGAGCTTTTTCAACCAGGGAAATATATTTTAATGTATTTTAGTTGTGCCAATTATTTTTAAGATGTGTTTCTCTAAGTCACCACGACCACCTCATCACACTACTTTTAGAATCAGCTTAGATATATGCCACCCACAGACAGACACCACTACCTGTCAGAATTCATATTAGCAAATCCACTTGTAAATCAAGTCTCTTCTTTCACTTACATAAGTTACTTTTGCAGTTACACAGGATAAGAAAAAACAAGCTATACCATAATATTCTGTGATTCTGTGACTTGTAGTAACAGCTCTTACTAAGTGCAAAGTGCAACATTTTGAAAAATTTAAGGGCAGAATTTAGTCCAAAAGCTTAGCCTTACAAGGGTTGGTGAAGGTTTTTTGATGGACTCTAAAATTGACTTACTTACCTGTATAAAGAATAGTCAAAAGATCACAAACACTTGGACTTACAAATAGCACTGCTTGAGATTGGATTTACCTTTCCTATATGCAGTTTTTGCTCAGTCTTGCTCTTCGTATCATCAATCATTGGTGCTCCACTCCAGGATGACCCTACAATCCACCAGCGACCAATCTGATCAGCACTGAGGAGAGATTCCAGAGAGACACGGAGCTGAGTTTCTTTTCCAGAACCACTGTTGTGAACCTTGAATAAAAAAATACAAAAAACCCCAAACCTTTTTTTAGTTGAAGCTTCCTTTTTTCTAAAAAAAGAAAACAACAAATACTTTAATTACTCCAGAAAGGTCTTCATGTGTTCCTCCCCAACCTTTAATTTCAGACAGCAACCTGAAAAGAATTTACAAGTTTCCCATATGCTCTAGTTTCTCAAATAGAAGAAGTTGCTTAAACCTATATATATTTAGAAGGTCTTGTTTGTTTGTTTGATTTTTTTTTTTAAATTTAAAAAAAGGAGATAATAAGTTAAGAAGTAGCCATCTTCCAATCATAAAACTTGATTAGAATTCAGATTTGATGCTAACATTGAAAATCAGTTGCAGCATCTTACACTCCGGTCATGATTTTCTTTTTGAACACTTGCAATCAAATAAAATGACATGACAAACTGGCTTTTGCACAATTCAAACAACTAAAAGTTTAAATTATTTGAGCAACATAAGAATTTTCAACAAAAGAGTCTAGAATTATACTAAGAGGACTGTGAAAATTTAAGACAGGAAATTCCACAGAACTAGGTTACCTAGCTTATTTTTGCCTGGCCTATTATCACCGACGTGCACATCCTGCACTTACAAACTTCTGACGAATAAGATGCTCTAGGTGTGGTAGACAAGTGGTATCATTTTCAGGTTGGAGACACATGGACTCTAAAATCAGATTCAAGTCTTGTGAAAACGCATTAGTTCTCAATCCAAAGAGACTATTACTTTCATGCATTTTACACTGGGTTGTTCTAGAGAAACTGCCCTTTCTCTGTCAAAAAAACCCCCAAAAAAACTCAAGAAAGAAAAAATATCCAGGTTTGCAGAAGTGTTAAACTTCCCAAATAATTCTGATGAAGTTAGGAGAGGGTGCCTGCATCCAAAAATCTACGGAAAAAAGAACTTGTCATAATGACTCATTTCTTCTGCACAATCGTTAAACATCCCACAATCTCTTTTTCAAGTGTAAGACTTTGAGGCAAAGTCTTTGGCTAAGTACTATGTCCTTTCCCAAACTGTTCTGCAGAAGGCTGTTTGACTGCTGACTTAACTTGGACACAGGATATAATACTTTATGATCTAAGAAGTGATTTTTGTCCACAAGAGTTTCAGACTGTTAAATGAATTAACATAGCCCACCAAGCTGACATAAAATACAAATAAGTACTTATGGTTTCAGAATAGCTACGCTACATATGTCAAGAAAGTTCTCACCAGTGTTCTTTGCAATTTACGGAGTTTTTCAACTGGTTCAGGATCGTAACCAGGAATCTTACGCATGTCATTGTTCCTTAGTGCCAACATAGTCTCGAGCATAAAACGAATCTATTGAGAAAAGAAATATTTCTGTGGATTATTTGATGTAAGTTTATTGAATAAAGTAGAGAGTGTACTTTGAAATTACTATTCCATGAGAATAAGCAATTCAGCTGTCAATATACATCAAAATTTAGATTACATGAATGCAGACACAGAGAAAGATGTTCACTTTAACTCCTATTATATTAATTTGTGCTTAAGCTTCAATTCAAAGCTTAATCTGCTAAACACCATGACTCAGTGACCATATTTTGAAGCGTGCAAAGTATCACGAAACAGAAGCACTGTCCATTGTATGAGACACAAAACAGGCCAAGTCTCACCCATTACAAGCATTTTGGTGCCTGTGTCCTAAGAACGAATAGAGGAAGACAGACAAGAAGAATGCAAATAACTGAATGCAAGAAGTGAATGCTAATGTTAAGTTAGAATCTAAATAGAGTGTAGCAGAAAACATGATGGTAAATTAACACATGTATCCAAGTGCTTATCAAAGTCTATTCAGAATGGAAAATCTTCACAACACACACACACATACCCTAGTCTGATCCTGGAGTTTCTTCTCTGCTGTGTTTGCTTTCCTCTGGGCTTCAGTGATCAGTTCCTTCAAAGCCAATGCATCATCTTTTCTTAAGGAAAAGCCCACGTTTTTCAGTAGAAACAAAATCAACTCAATCTCTTTTTCAGTGAAAGCGCTAACGAGCTTTTTCAGAATGTCAAAGATCAGCAGGGAGTGAACCACATGGAAGTTATACAGATGAGCAATCAAGGCAAGCAGATTTTCACATTCTTTCCCTTCAGCATCACTTTTACAGAGTTCATCAAATTTCTTCACCACAGCTTCCAAAAAGTGAGCACCGACCTGGCAATAGTTACATTAACGGGGGGGAAAAAGAAAACCAAACAAAAAACAATCTAGCAGTTAGCTCTAAGTAGATTTTACAGACATCTGTAAAACATTCATTTTTGGGGCACTGCCACTACTAATTTTAAAGAAGTATTTTTGCTCTTCTCAACCAATATGGATGTTCTACATTTACATATACAAATATCTGAGTGGTGTGACATTTTCTTAAAGTCTATGTTATTTACACTTCATATATGCCACCCGGTTGCCTTTTAAAGTGTGTGCAAGAAAAGCAAATGTTATGAACTTACAGTACACATACATCAGAATTTGTTTACATAATTTTAATGGACACATAGTAGCCCCTTCCCAGCTGTCAGGCTAGCATGCTGTTACTGATAGTCATTCATCCAGTAAAAGCTGCATGTCAAAAACCAAATGCATCACAGAGTTCAGCATTTCAGAATAAAATCCTTAGCAAGAGGGTAAAAAATAATGTTGTAAAATAACTCCCAACCTACTAAGTTTTCACAGTTGCTAAGCATGAGCTCAGGCTGATTTTGAAGTGGGGATAAGCCTTAGCCATTTGTCAGTGGTACAGCTGGGAAAAGAAATTTTGGAATCTCTATATTTCTGAAGAGAGAAGTGATGCTAAAGCCTGGAATTAGAAATTACAGGTACGTAATGAACACATTACTACTAAACAAGATACCTCTGTTCTTATGGTGCTAATATTTGATGATCGTTCTTACAAAAACCAGAAGTCCCAGCAGCAGTACTGACTTGCACTCCAAGCCTTGGCTAGCTTAAGTTCTAACTATGCAATGATCATATTGCACAAATGTATAAACACAGTTTCTGGAATCCCAACTTCTGCATTGCTCATGCTAATCTTAAATGCAGCTGTGCTATCACACTTCCGTGTAAAGCTTATTCTACGTGTATTTTACAGAAAAAATAATGGGGCTTATATTTAAATATTACAGTCTTAGATTCAAAGATGGTGCATGACAGTAGTACAGAAGACAGTCTGGGTATCATCTATTGCTAATACCTATTATTATATCTAAAACCTATTACTAGGTATTTTGCAAATATATGTACTATATATTATATACTATGTATTTTGCAAATACCTAGTATTTGGAAAATCAACTTCTAAAAAGATTGTGTTTCTCTTCTTCAAACACCATGGTAAATTACATTTTATTTGCAGTCAGAACTGCCTTTCAAGCAGCAAAGAGGAACAAAAAAAATAGTTTAATGGCAAGGCTGCATGGAGAAAGCTGCTAGAATTGCATTCATCTGATATTTAATATGGTTTTAGAGAAAGCATTCAGGTCACTATATGACAAACTGAAGAACCTGCATCAATACATCTTTTGCACTGAGATGCAGAAAGAAAATGTAACTTGATGGGAACATGGTCCTGGAACATCTCAGTTTCCTAAAAGACATTTCACTGAAATTATCTAAAATCTTCTCTTTCACATCAGTAGTTTCAGTTTGTTCTTAACAGTAAGCAAGATATATTTATCTCAATCATTCATCAGGTTTAAAAACACAAAAAACCCTCCAGAATATTTGCCATACTTTTTGAAGTTTTTTTAATATTCTGGAGTAATTTATATACCTGGTTAATTCCACTGATGATGTGCATGATTTGGACATAAAAAAAGGACTTTTTACACTGATATAAAAGGATTTTTGTAACTGCAGTGCTTTCCTTATCTGGATACACATCGTTCACCAATACCCTCATATACCCAAGAGAACAGAAATGGATTAGTGTAATTAAAGAGGAGAAAACTCTCTTAAGAAAAAAAATCAGTTTTATTGATGCAGAAAGATTTTGAGGATAAAACCTCATGCTTTATTAATGACCAGTAGTCATGGTCACTAATTTCCATGGAGGTCATTATTTCCTGGAGGAAATAATCAGATAAAGCAACAGACTTGGTCCTTTTCCCTAGAGAACACCTAGCTAATAAGCTACAAATACTGCTGAAATCCAACTACAGATCAGAGAATCATAGAATCATAGAATGGTTTGGGTTGGAAGGGACCTTAAAGATCATCTAGTTCCAATCCCCCTGCCATCAGCAGGGACACCTTCCACTAGATCAGGTTGCTCAAAGCCTCATCCAGCCTGGCCTTCAACACTTCCAGGGAGGGGGCATCCACAACTTCCTTGGGCAACCTGTTCCAGTGTCTGACCACCCTCACAGTGAAAAACTTCTTCCTAATATCTAATCTAAACCTCCCCTCTTTCAGCTTAAACCCATTTCCCCTTGTCTTGTTCCCCTTGTCTTTAAACCCTTAAACGAATTTCCCCTTGTCTTGTCCAGATGCTTTTTAGTGATACACAATCAAAAATTAAAAGGTAATTAAAACAAAATATAAACGAAGAAACTCTATTATAGGCATTATTAAACAAAATTAGTCCCAACCACAAGAATTACCTCAATTCCGACATTATGATGAAGAATGCTGACCAAAAGAACATGCTCCATCAGCAATCTTGCAGGCATGGCAACTGCAGTAACACAAGCATTCATGAGAATATCTGTCAGAGTTTCATTCATGTCCTTCCTGCTGTTGGCCATGTAGAGCTCCTCCATCTGTCCACTAATGGAGGACAAATTCGGTTCACTCAACCTATTGAGAAACAAAATCCAGTGTTCACTTTCTCTTCTCTTTACACAGTTCCACAATTTTCAGTTTACTCAATAACCTATTATTTTTAGAGAAACTAGCCTGGCTTAAGAATAAAGATTTAAAAGATGACTGGAAGGGACCTTTTGTATTTTGCTGTGTTCACTAAAAAAACCCAGAAAAAACCAACAACATATGTTTAATTCTGCGGTTTTCTTGCAAAACAGACTAGCAGCAGTATTTACAAAGCACTGTCAATGCGCCTACCATCACACTGAACAGACTTACTAAGGAAAGAGACTTTGTTCTTAGCAGTTGAAACTATGGCATATCACCGTCTTTGGAGAAATTAATTATGAGAATACCACTTACTTTTTTCTAACGTATAAGGGATATCAAATTCTAAATGACTGAGCAAACTGCATACTGTACTTTTCATTTTACAGATAACATCGATAAAATAAAATGCCAATAAATTTCTTATTTTAAAAATATTCTAAAATTAAAATTGATGAGTGTTAATTACTTTTTATCTTCTTTAGTACTTTAAGCTATGAAGTGTTGCTCCTCCTCAGTTGTAGTCTTAGAGACATTTAACTTTATTTAATTAAAAAAAGGAAAACATGCTTTCTGGGGGGGAGTTATAACTCCCACTATAACTTTTTTTTTAATAGGCATAATCCCAGCTGATACTTAGTGAATTATGCTAAGCACTTGCAGGCAAGTGCTGTGTGGAACTCAGCCCAATCTTAAATTTATTTTCTAGATTTTTCAACTTCTATAATGACCAACTTTGAAGAATTTATATCAACAAAGACAATTATTATTAAGAATAGCGGACATGATTGCCAACTTAAAAGCAGTTTGTGAAGAGAAAAGTCACATCCTTGCCACTTTCTTTGAATGATGAGCACTGTCACATTGACTCAGAAAGATTAATGATTTTCCTTATCACATTACCTATTAATGAGACCATTCACCATTTTCTTCAGTCTTCTCAGTTCTTCTCTTTTCTTGTCATCTAGTGTGTCCTGAGCTTTCCTTACTTGAGGGGGAACATACTTCGTAGCACTGCGATTATGACTCTTACCAGGAAAAGAATAAAGCAAGATACCAGATGAGACTAGTATCTTAAATATTTGATCACAAATATATATTCCTAGTTAAGATAAATACACCAAACTTTTAGTTAAGTATGTATTTTATAATCTAATAACTAATGCCAAAGGAACAACTTCATACAGAAAAGACACATGCAACAAGTTACCACGTATGACCAACTTGACGGCAGCAAAACCCCTCTTAAGATTAATTTTTCTTTAAGTTATTGTTATTAAAACCTGACATCTTAGGTCTTGGTTTTATCAGCTGCAAATGTACTATTGCTATAAGTTAGTGCCATGCAGGCTAAATGATCCATTTGGCCACCTCTCCTCTGCCCATGCTACAAGGCATAACACAGGCAGAACCTCTGGGGTCATCCAGAATCATAGAATGATTTGGGTTGGAAAGGACCCCAAAGATCATCTAGTTTCACCCCACTGCTGTGGACAGGGTTGCCAGTCACTAGATCAGGCTGCTCAGGGCCCCATCCAACCTGGCCTTGAATGTTCCAGGGATGGGGCATCCACAACTTCTCTGGGCAACCTGCTCCAGTGTCTCACCACCCTCTGGCTGAAAAAATTCCTCCTAATATCTAACCTAAATCTCCCCTCTCTTAGTTTTGAACCATTTCCCCTTGTCCTGTCACTATCTGCCCATGTAGAAAGTTGCTCTCCCTCTTGTTTATAAGCTCCCTTCAAGTACTGGAAGGCTGCAATGAATTCTCCCTGGAGCCTTCTCTTCTACAAGCTAAACAAGCCCAGCTCCCTCAACCTTTCTTTGTAGCTCTTCAGTTTCCAACAGATACTAATGTATCCTGTATCCTCTCTTTGCTTTTCATGGAAGGGCTTAATCATGTTCTTAAACTCTAAAGCTGAGGTAGTTCCTTTTATTTGATGATCTCGTCTACAGAGACAAGACCACATGCCTTGTGCTTTAAGGTGTTACCTGCCAGCACCCAGATTTGGGGGAACCCAACCCTCCACCCCGAACAGGGGTCCCTATGTCTTGTCAGGCCTCTGCAGCCAACACTGTTGCTGAGCCTGTTGCTGGTGCTGTTTTGACCCATGACAACACTCTGCATGGCCTGACCAAGCAGCAAACACCTTGTGCTTTACACAGGTGATGCCAGCTCCGCTTCAGCTTCAGGCTGTGGCACGTACTTAGAGAAGAGGCGAACACCCTACCTCCTCCTCCTCGCCCGGGGGCTCGCTGGCCTCGGGCACCCCGCCGTCCTCGGGGGTCGAGGACGAGCTCTCGCTCTCCCACTGTCCTTCCACATCATCCCCCTCCGAGGAGTCTGAGGCGTCCGCCGGCTCCTCCTCGTCCTCCTCCCGCGGCGCCGGTGGGGCGGCCTCCTCCTCCTCCTCGTCGCTGGTCTCGCACAGCCTGCT
>NW_010340005.1:0-15221 GCF_000700745.2 Antrostomus carolinensis | reverse complement strand
AGCTCTGGCCCAGCTCACACCAGGACAACCACAAATACGTGTAGGTGATGCCACAGCCTATTTGCTTCTGCTATTGTGTATTTTCAGGGACATTTCTCGTACGATTTGAAGCGCTGTTGTCAAATCAGTGAATTAATAGAAAGAGCAGCTCTGTGCTCCATTGCTAACAGTTCCTGATGGTCTCGCTGACAGCTGTCTGGCAGGTTTTGATATTGATACCAAAAAATGAGCCTTGGAATTACATAATCGTTATTTCTCCTTCAGAGTACACTTTTATGAGCTGGAGTATGCCAGCAAGGTGGGGATAGGGAGGGAGAAGGGAACAGGAACAGCTGTAGTGGAAAGCTCAGCTTTTCACTGAGAGAAGCTGGATTTTTCTTGGAATGCATCACTCTGAGGCCACGGCTGAGTCCCAGACAACATCAGCTGGGTAAATAGCAAGCAGCCGGGAAACATGAGATCTGGGAAGCAGGGAAATGAAAACTGAGAGAGGAGGGATATTTATGGGAGGAGAGAAAAAAAGATTTTGTGGAAAGCTTTGTCTCTAGTATAATGAGACTTATTTTTTATCTGCTGCAAAATAGATGTGGGTGTTGCAGGGGTGCTGCTGTGCACTGCGCTGCAGTTCGCTCAGCTCCCCAGGCAGAGAGGATGGGGAAGACAGCCCACAGGGCAGAAATTTCATCTGTGAAATGCTGTTGGGTTGTGTGAAACTGGAAAGAAGCTGTGGAGGGAGAAGGGCAGCGCTGGCAGGAGTAACCCTTGGGAGTCAGTAATCTATAGGAAACAACAAGCAGCTAGGACTGTCTGTGGAGAGAATCAAAGGGCAGAGCAGTGCACATTCAGGCTTCTGGGCACAGGATGATCCCATTTGTCCTGGTTTTGCTAGGACAGAGTTAATTTTCTTCTCAGTATCTAGAATAGCTGTGGTTTGGTTTCAGTGTGGGGTTTATTATGAGAAGAATGTTGATAATGTGCTGATGTTTTCAGTTGTTGCTGGAAGTCCAAGGACATTGTGTTTTGCTGGTCTGCAAGTGCAAAGGACTGGGAGGGAGAAGTGCAGTAATTAGCAAACCCCAAACTGGCATTTGGATATGCCAACAGGATATTTGACCTTAGTGTAACATTAATGGCTTTGGACTTCTCTGGTTCCTCTGACTGCCAGAGCATCCTGCAGTTAAACCTCTCTAAGCTAATAACAAAGTTGAGACTTGTGCCTTCTTTTGTGTAAAAGAGGAAAGGAAATGAGAGCACTTACTGAGATGTAGTTTTGAGATTAGCAAAGCACATCTGTTGCCATAAGAAGACGGGAGAGATTGAGGAAAATATTTTTCTATTTGTTAAATTATTATACTGGACACTTCAGGGAGCCATTGAGTACTTGCATTAGGAACAACCAGAGCCTATTCAAAAAGGCTCGGACTAAAACTCTTCCTGCCATAGCAACAGGAAACAAAAAGCACCCAAATTCATTCTGCAATGTGTACTAACAAAAAAAGCAACTCTCGGTAAAATCACGGGTATTACCTAGAAGCTGTTCTCCAGATACACCATTAAGAACTTTGACTGCCTACACACAGACCACAGCTCTATGCCTGGTAGGCTGAGAAAACAGATCCCCCAAACCCAATATATCAGATCTGCTCTTTTTACTGCAAAAACCTCTTCTGGGTCTAGGAAGTAAAACTGTACCTCTTTCACTGAAGCTAGCAGCAAAAGCATGTAAACTGTCGAGAATAGTAAACCAAGGAATGATAGCAAACCCATATTTGATAAAATAGCTTCAGGCAGCTCAGCCTGTGGCACATTCATCTGGAGCCAGGGCAGACTGAGATACTGTCAGTGTATGAAAACAGACCATGTCCTTTTGCTGATGAGTATCTGTACACAGCAGTAATTGTGCCATGCAGCTTTCTCATTCCAGCTTACATCTTACTATGTAGAGCCTACGCATGATTTAAAGCTGGGATAATAATTCATCAAACTAAAAGGTACCTTTTGTTGTCTAACATCAAGCATACATGTGGGCAACATGTGAAACGGAGAGCAAGTGGAACGATAGCAGGGGAGTGTGCAGCTGGAGTGTGTGCCATCCACCTGCACGGGACCTGAGAGAGTAACCACTCCTGCCCAGCTCCAAACCCATCCTGAACACTTCCAGGGTAACTCCAGGACTTGAGAGAGATCCCACACCCGTTACCAGTGGTCTTTGCCCTCACTATGCCAGGGAAACTTTCCCTTCTCCTCTTCCCCCTTCCCTCGTGTTAATCAACGTATGCCAGGTATAAGCAGGGAAGAGGTGTAGAGTTAATCAGTACCAAGAGGAGCAGAGAGTAGCACTGATACTGCTGGTTTGCTAAATGTGTGTTATTTCTCTGTACCATTTCCAGGTTTAAAATGCATGTACACAGAAGTGATAATAGAGATGTAATAGCCTAGATTAGTTTAATGATACAGCATTCTTCCCTAAGGGGTGATATTCCTCCATATCACCGTGGAAGAAAAGCAACATTTCAGTGCACAAGCATATCACTGACCTAAATATAGACAACTGGTTGTGCGTGTTTGCAAAAGACTCACTAGAAAGCCACAGCAGGATCCAAAATAGGACTGGTATTCTACAAGCTAAGGACTAACACTTGACTCTTCAAAGCTATTTCAGTGCCTAATTCCCACTGAGGTTAAGAGTGATGCTTCCATCGTGTTTCCAAGTGCATTGATGTGAGCATTGTCAACAAATATATGGACAGAGGTCAGGTTTAAAAATTGTGTTTTTGCAGCAGCCTTCAGGTCGTGGTTTCTAAAATAGAAAGTACACAGATGAAATGAAAAGTAAAACCTGAATTCTGCCCTCCTGAATGTAGAAGAAAACCTTTCTCAACCATGTAGACATGGATAAGTGTGTCGTTACCAGAGAGAGCATGGACAGAACTGCTTGGGGAAGCTGGTTCTTGGGTGGCTTTACTGCTGTAGCTCAGCTTTGTGGCTCCTGGTGATGGTCTGCTCTGCTCTGCTCCACTCCTCAGGGTTCCTGTCACACCTGGAGTACTGGGTCCAGTTCTGGGCTCCCCAGTACAAGACAGATACAGGCTTCTGGGAGTGAGTTCAACACAGGGCCAGGGAGATGTGTAAGGGACTGGAACATCTTTCATGTAAGGAACGGATAAGTGGGCTGAGACACTCAGAAGTGAAGGCTCAGGGGGCTCTTACCAGTGTCTCTAAACACCCCATGGGATGGAATAAAGACAAAGGAGACAGACTTTTCTCAGTAGTGCCCAGTGACAGGACAAGAGCCAAGGGGACAAATTAACAAACAGGAAATTCCATCTGAACACAATACTTCTTTGCTGTAAGGGTGGTAAAACACTGGGTGGAGTTGCCCTGAGAGTCTGTGGCATCTCCATCCTTGGAGACATTCAAAACCTGAGTGGACACTGCCCTGAGTAACCTGCTGTAGCTGACCCTGCTTGAGCAGGAGGGCTGGACTAGATGGTCTGAAATGATTCTGTGATTCTGTAAATATAATTTTATACATCTATATATACACATCTATAACGAGGAAATGTACATTTGTGTAAGGTACTGGTGGTGAATTGATGCCACCTGAATGACTCCCTTTCACAAAAAAGCTCAGATGTTTTCAGGACCTAAATCTTGTGGCCTCCCATTATCTTTAATATGTGGTATTCCAAGGACAAATCACGCTCTTCAACCTGGCCTTCGCCACTCTGTCGACTCGCAGAACCTTGTTTTCCCAGAGGAAAGATCTATATGTACTGTGTCCTTCCAGGGGGAGGATGGAAGGGAAGAGCCACCTCTGAGTGACATTAACCAGCTCACGCACGACATTGTGTGGTGACATGACTGGGTACTACAACGGGTGAGTCAACCACTGCCAGGGGATGGAGAATCACAAAAGGGAAGGTTCTAGATAATTTTCACTCCAGATGCCAGTGTACATATGTACATACACAGGAGTTGCACACCACTTTTGTGCAGTTCTGCCCCAGTGTTGTACTGATGTGAATCTGTGAACCTGCCACCGCTTTAGCTCCAGATCTGCTGTTGAAAGGACAAACAGCAGAGCAAGCAAAGGTTTCCTCCACTGTAGCTGTTGGCTGAAGATGTTTATACATCAAAGCAGAGCAGAGATGCAATCGTGCAACAAGCTATTTTAAAAACTTTAATGAACCATTTAAAATAAACTCATTGCGAGGTAATTTAACAACACCACTTTTACAATTAAGTGTACTGTTTTAGCATGCAAATGCAGCACATTAATCCCATGTCAGGATAGAAAATGAAGTGAAACTGAAGGGATTCTGATACATGAAAATCATCTCAGTAATTTCTCATCACTTCATGGTGCTCTTAAGCTGTGTAATGAAAGAATGAATTGATTTAAACAACGTTTCGTTGGAGCAGTGGGGTTTGTGGAATTAAATTACCTTGATGGTTTGCTCTAAGAGCAGGCCTGCATGGCATTGTGTTATTCTTGAAATTAATTTCTTTTCCTCTCCAGAGTTATTTTTGTTTTGGTTTGGGGTTGATATTTTCTTTCTTACTTATTTCTATAATATCCACTAAGGATTTCCGTGCTCATTTTCCACATTCATCACTTCATTAAAATGAATAAAATATGCTTACTCAGATCCTTGTTATCAGGTTCCTGAAGACAAGAATCAGCAAGAATTCTTCAGTATTATTTCTTAAAAATAATGCACGATTTGTATGAAATCCTTCTCTTCTTTTCTCTGTTAGGGAATATGGTGGAATAGAAGAGTACTAACCAGGAAAATACAGATTCAGTTTATGCAGGGCTACCGAGGGAATAATGCTCCAGTGTAGTGTGTAGACACAACGTGATCTATTTTTACCAACAGTGAAAATTATTTACAAAGGAAATCTTAATTCAGTGTCAGCGATTTCCCTATTTTCCTGCAGATTTTAGTGGGATTTTACTGAAGCACAGGAGGGCAAGAGGGTTGCTCAACTCACACAAGGGGTTGGCAGCTCTTCCCGAGGTTAGAGCTCGGGACATTGCTGTGCTCTGCACGTCAGGGACAATTATGTTTGCGTTAAGCTGATGAGTTACAATTTTTTGAGCCATATTCTAGAAAGAGGTGCACGTTTCTGGCTTTCACTACACACAGTGCAAGCTGAATCTGTGTGTCCAAAGACAGAATGTGGCTTGTGATTTGTATGCATCAGATTTAATCAATAAACTCAACAGACCCAGTTTTTTCATAGTTTTACTCTTATTGACTTTTGCACAGTTGCAACAGAGGTAAATCTGTCCCAGTGAGAACATCTAATTCAGACTAAATATTCTGACCACGGTTTTTTTTGAAACAGTCTCATGGAAGTGACATGCTGCAGTCATGTCTTGGGCCATGAAGATTGCACCAACAGCCAGGTGTACCCTGCAGGTACTGGTTGGGGAAGGAGTTCCACTGCAGGTACTGGTTGGGGAAGGAGTTCCACTGCAGGTACTGGTTGAGGAAGGAGTTCCACTGCAGGTACTGGTTGGGGAAGGAGTTCCAATGCAGGTACTGGTTGGGGAAGGAGTTCCACTGCAGGTACTGGTTGGGGAAGGAGTTCCAATGCAGGTACTGGTTGGGGAAGGAGTTCCACTGCAGGTACTGGTTGGGGAAGGAGTTCCAATGCAGGTACTGGTTGGGGAAGGAGTTCCACTGCAGGTACTGGTTGGGGAAGGAGTTCCAATGCAGGTACTGGTTGGGGAAGGAGTTCCACTGCAGGTACTGGTTGGGGAAGGAGTTCCACTGCAGGTACTGGTTGGGGAAGGAGTTCCACTGCAGGTACTGGTTGGGGAAGGAGTTCCACTGCAGGTACTGGTTAAGGAAGGAGTGCTGCTGCCACTTCTCACATAGTTTGTGGAGATTTTCCAGTACATATCTTTGATTCTCTTAGGAGTTGAGATTTTTTGTAGTTTAGGCTGTTGTATGTGGGAAGTGGCACAGAAAGATGGGATATTGGTTACTGAATTTTCCTTTTAAATTTATATATTTATTTAGATATGGTAATGTTCATTTTCAAGTGGGTATGTAGATCCTGAAATTGAGATTGTATTAGCTATAAATATTAAAAAGCGCTACAATTATGTATTCCACAAAAATGCAGACACATCTCATAGTGTATTTTTAATTTTATGTACTTGGTTGTTTTTTTTTCTTTGACCCTGTTTGCAAGGCTTAAGGGATTTTGTTAGTCAATAAAGCTATATCAAACATAATTTTGCAATAAATGAAAAGCCAGATCCCCTGTTAATGTCCAGTGCTGCTGCTCTGTTCAGTCCTGCATGGCAATAGCAGAGGATATGGTCAAGAGTCTTTAATTAGTTAATTTTTTTACTATGTAGCACTGGGGCTTAGTTTGGTTTTTGAAAATAATTGCCAGCATATATTCAATTGGGAGTTCTGCTTAAAAATTTATATTATACCATGGTCTCTTGTTTTTTCCAAATGAAGTATGTGTTTTAATGAGTGTTTGGTATCTGCTGGGAAGCACATGCTCATCAAGTAGGAGCTTTTATGCAGCCAGCCTGGGACTGAACAATAACAACAACAAATGGCACTGAATGCCATTGACCTCACCCAGAGGGCTAACATCAGACCTAGGCTCGAGTCTTGCTAGAGCTGGAGGGAAGAAATGGAGGTTTTAGTGGTGTACATGGTGCTCCTGCAATAACCCTCTCCCCAGAACTGAGTTTTATGCACAGTGGATCTTCTCAAACGCACATCACCCCACGGTATCGATGGAAATGTGCATCTATATTATTTGTGGCAGGATCAGCAGCGCTGAATCAGGCCCCAGACCTCACTCTGAAGCCGTGACTGTTAAGCCTAACACGAGCAAGAATTGTTCTACGTGTGAATTTCGGAATTGTTCTTCACAGAAATCAGATACGATGTGTGGCTGGGGCAGATGTGTCTCTCTTACGGGAATGTCCTAATTCCAAAGGCTTCTCACAGGTTCTTATATGAAGTTGTTGAGGGTGTTAAATTAAGCCTTTGGGTGTTAAGGAGTACCAGCCACAATAAATACAGAGAAACTGAGGATTTTCAGTGCTGGAACGGATCAATGAGCCATTTAATTTGTTATCCTTCCTCCAGCAGCGGCTGGCACTAAATGCTCACACGGAAAGCCCTGCTCAGAGCATGTGTGCTGACAAAGTTCTGCTGTGTCTTCCTGAGAAATGCAGAGTCACTGAACACCACGTCAGGCTTCCTTAGAAAAATGAAAACAGCATCGTTGGAAGTTACTAATTCCCGAGCTTTTCAGCATAACCAGTTGTGACAAAAACATAAGTGATTTGCAGTGGAAGGTGGTGATACCTGAACTCTGCACTGATCCTGAATGTGTCCATAGTGCTGTCCCTGGTACATCACGACTTTAAATACCAGAGATCAGATGATGAATATATCAGAACTATCATTCATCTGAATATTATTAACCAGTGTGATCCAGACCAGTGACTTCAATAGCTATAAAATGGGATCCTTTGGAAAAGAGCAGTATTCTTCTCGGTTAAGCATGTGTCAGGTTTTAGGGTTATGACTTTGTTTGTCTTTGTGGGTTTTTCTTTAATAACCCTGAGCTTTTGCATAATGAGGCTGACATAAATTATTTTTATGTGAGGATTCTGTCAACTGCCTGTAGAGTGACTCAGCTTGCCTGAAACTGTAGTAAATACTCTGAGAGGACAAAGTCTGTTGAAACTGACAAGTACTCTACTGGAAAATTCAAATTAATTTAAAATATTAACTTCCTCCTCATTTAATCTTTCATTGCTCAGGGTTTACAACTGATTTTATGACTTTGGGGTGACCAATTTTAATGCAATTCTTTCTTTGTTCTTTGATCAACTTTCTCCATTTTCAATACTGATTTAAATGTACTTTTCTGAAATCATCTGTCATCTTCCTATCTGCATATTCCACTCAAAGCAGTAAAACCCTGTCAAGATGTTGCCTTGTTGGCTTGTTTTATTGGAATGTGCACCTGCAAATCGTTAATGGAAGATACAGAGCTTCTCAACACTTCTAATGGCAGCCCAGTTGATTACATGCTTTCTTTTTCATCGATGTATCTGTAAGCTCTGGGCATCTGTTATGACAGCACCTTCCCTTTTGGGGAAGTCTCAGTAAATGCTCTTATTGTCACCAAATTGAGTAATTTCTCTCAATTTACCATGGCTTGATGTGAGGCACACCCCTTGGACAAAAGCCTTAACGAGAGGTACAAAGCCAACTAGCAACAGGGGGTAAAGTGTTGTGATGTTTTTAGAGACAGTAATATTTTCTGTTTTCTCAGTTGCACAGTTCTGCTTTTCTAGGTTGGAGGAAGAGAAAAGAATAGAAAACCACCAGTAAGTTTGTCCATAAAATAAGGGGTTTCCTGTATGAGATGTCAGGTGACAAGAACCCATTGAGCACATTCTCTCAGAGTTCCTCTCCATGTGTTCAGTGTGTAGTGATAACAGCAGTTGGCTTTTCATGTTTATATTTTCCTGCCAACAAAAATGAAGATAGCCATCATCCCTAGATATATGCCAAAGACATCCCATAATACAGTAAAGAAGGACGGCAGCTTGAGACATTTGTGCCATGAAGCGGTGACTATTGTGAAGATATTAATTATGGGATTTTATAAGCACAATATCTTCTTTTAAGAAACTACTTTGTGGCTCCTTTCTCCCCACACTTGTAAGCTTAAAGCAGATTTATTTCTAACTGTGATTGTTTTAATAGAAAACAATTACATTCAGATAAAACTACAGAAATAAATGTTGATGCAAATAGATTGGGAAAGCGTTCTCATGATAATGGTCGAAGCTTGCTGCCTTTCCCCCAATAACCTTTATTAAAATTAATATTATTTACTCTTTACATGACACAAAGTCCATGGCTTTTAACAGAAGGGAATGATGTTTGGTGGTACCCAGGTACCGTGACGATAGGCACACCAGGGAGCCCAGCCTTGTTCTCTCTGAGTCCTAGTCACAGCAGTAGTCATAGAAACACGGCATCGACAGGGATGTGGACTTCATTCTCCTGCTCTCACAGGCAATCACAGTATTCAATCCCATTCATCAAACCCCATTTTTAAAGTGGTTTCATTTAATGAAGTCAATTAGGAGCAGAAATGGATGGACAGATTACACAGATAACTGCTTATTAACCTTTTCTGGTTTTAGTTTCTTCAATACAAGGATTCTTTGTGGGTTTTTTTTTTTTACCCTAGGATCTCTAGTGTACCTCTGCTTCCTCCCTGGGTCGTGTTCCTTTATATGGAAAGAACAGGCTGGTAATAAAACCCTGAAATCCTTTGGAGGCCTGATAGCACGAAGGCATGCTTTAGAGGAAAGCAATCCCCACCACATCTTTGCAGCCTAATGAAAGTTTATTTTGTCATTAAGTGATTTTTCTCTGTTGTTTCAGTAGCAGCAACCATCAATCACATTCCAGGAGTATAACAGACATTAAGAAAATTGTTTCCTTTTATACCCGTAATTGTGCTTCGTTAATGAACAATGAACTGCCTTTTCCATTTTCTCTGTAATCTGTACGAACGTCAGTGACACAGAAAATGACACAGGCAAAAGCGTGAATTTGATTTACAGAGGATTTGGGTTTAGTATTTACAGATTGCCATGGCTGATGTGAAGCGAGTCCTCACCTTCCTGATGCCAAGGCCAACACCCAGTGAGGGAGTTCAGGGTCTTGGTATTTATTCCTAGGACCAAGGAAGAGCACATTATTCCAAGGGTCTCGGAGCCTGGCCTGGTGTTTGCTCTCTTCATGGATTTCAGAGCACTGCATTACAGATTTCTTGTAGCCTACCTTGCTTTTTGTGGAGTGCTTTTGAGGTGCTGCCTAACGGGTCTCTTCCAGGCAGATGGGCCGTTGCAGAGTTTGCCGGGGGGTTTGGGAAGGCTTTCCCACCTCTGCTTTCAGGATGCAGGATTCACTCCCACAGAGGGACACCGAAAGTGACACTAGCATGGCAGCATTAGCATTATAGATTTCAGGCAGGAGGTTTTATGCAGGCATTTGTCAGAAAGCA
This sequence comes from Antrostomus carolinensis, assembly GCF_000700745.2. Lineage (NCBI taxonomy): Eukaryota > Metazoa > Chordata > Aves > Caprimulgiformes > Caprimulgidae > Antrostomus > Antrostomus carolinensis. The sequence continues at coordinate 5,135 of NW_010340005.1, read as the reverse complement.
GTTATGTGCCCATGTCAACATTTTTGTCACTGAATGTCCAACTTAGGCAGATTTTAAATCCCAAGTGAATAATTTTCCTTTGAGCATTCATTCATTTGCAGTTACAGGGGCCACAGGATATTTGTGTAAGTCTCTGCCCAGAAGTAGGCATCTAATTTTAGTGTCACAGACAATAGTTTAGGGGAGCTAGAACTGCTCAGCACTCCAGAAAATCAGTTTGGAGATGGTACTGAAACAGTTTTTAGCAAGAATTCTGCTAAGGAGGAATTCCAGAGGACACACATGGCTTTGGAGAACTAGATCTAACAGTTCTTCAAAGGGGTAGAAAAGTTTAACCAATTAATCCTCATAATATGAAATGTCCAACTATGGGAACGTGGCTTTTTGGAACTCTCCTCCCAACTTTACCTAACCAGTATTTTGTTTTGTCCTGTTTAATGTTTTGTTTTCCTTCAGGCTGTTCCACTTAGTCACAGTCCATGCTAGAAATTATTGTGTTTCTTGGGCTACTTTGAAAATCTGAGCTGCCTTATAATTATGAATTCTGAGCTTAGGAACGATTTTTGGTTACACCATTGCCTATGAGACTGATTTTTTGGATGCAGTAGCACTCCCTTGTAAACTCTGTATTTGTATGTTCTTTAGAAAACTAGTGTGAGGTTGTTTTACTAAAAAAAACCCCAAAATATTTCTAACCAATTCATTAATATACAGCCTATCAGTGAGTAGTTGCCCAGAATGATTTCCTGCCACCCTGTGTGGTGGCCACTGGGAAATGTGCTTTGTGGTCTCAGCCAATCTCATGAAGGAAAATACCCAAATGGTAAAAATAGCCCAAAGAGAAAGGGAGAAAATGGGTATTACCTGGCAGCATTTCTGACTCGGGCAGAAGACAGGACACACTGGAGAAAGCAATAAAAGACGGAAATGAACACAGCCCAAGGTGTGATTGCTCATGCGAGTGATGGATGAGTGCACGTGGTGCTCAGATGCTCCAGACCACCCGCCAACTGCCTTCAGTCCCACTCTCTGGTCCTTCCCTTCCTGTGTCCAGCCAAGGGATGACAGCTTCCTGGGTTTGTACAGATCTGCTGAGAGCCCTGGTTTGTAACTTGGGAGAAGACCAGTATCCTACTGGGAAAGAACACTAGGGAAGGACTTGATTGGAAAGAGGTACAGGTATTTCTTCACAGACTTTTTTTGTTCACAGCACATTAGTTCTGTGACTTCCCATTTGTGTGTGTACCTAAGAGAGAAGGCAGGGGAAATTTAAGTAAAACACTACCATATAAAGCACCAAATCAGAAAAGAGTCAACTATCAACACTTGTAGCACACTTTTCCTCTGTATTGCTTTATGTCGCAGAATTTCCTCATGTAGTCTAGATCAGGCCCTAGAGCAAGGCTTGAATTTCCTGAAGCCTCCTCTAGGGTTGATCTGGAAGCAGAGGCTGTATTGTTGTTTCTGGGATCTATTTGAATTCCCTAATGCTGAAAATTAGGAAAGCCCATGTATTTCCATATGTTTTATTAATTTATTTCATTTATTTCTTTCTGTCCACTCTTTTTATTTCAAAATATATTAAAAAAAACCCCTTCTCTGTCTGAGAAGACCCAATCATAAACCAGCAAGCTGTAAGTGCATGTGTAGACATGGGGAGCATGCAGTAGTCCTTTCTCCTGGACACTTCTCTGTGCATATTCTAGATGGTCTATTTCTGCCAGTGAAGACACCGGTCTTTTTGTATCAGTAGTAAATATTTTCATTCCTGTATTTGGCTTGTCCTCCCCAACACAGTGAGTGCTCTGCAGATTCCTCAGTCGAGTGGATGAATAGCTGGTGTCTCACTAAACCATTTCTACTGTGACTACAGACCTCAGCAATGAAGGCACAATGTCCAGCACAAAGGGCTCCTCTGGCTTTTGTTGGCTTACACCCGCTCCCCATAACAGCCCACAAATTTGCGTCGCTCTTTATAGCACAGTCTCAATGTAACTAAAGTGAATTCGTTAACATTCACTGTCTTGTTTGTGAGATAAAGCTGATCACCAAGCTACTGCTAACCCGATTTATTTGCAAGAGGTATTTTCCAGGCAAGGAGAAATTGCAGCCATTGTTCCTCATTAATTTTGTTAATAGATGTGTGCTCACTTGTGCTACCTTGTAAACCAGGCGCTGCGTTATACAATAGACATACCGCTAGACTGGGGATGCTGTTTAATGTCCTCATTTTATTCTGTATAATCACAACATTTTCCAAGAAGCCATGACTAATAACCTTGAGGCAAGGCTCTTTGTGAATTCTGAAGAACCGAAAAACCGAGCTTTGGAACCGGTCCTGAATATTATAAATCTTCACCTATATCAAAACCTGAGTAAATGTAAAGTGAATTATTGAGGCAGCTAGCTTAGCAAGATCCTAAAAAAGGATTAGACACATATGAATACTGTAAAAAAAGCTTCTGCAGTTACAGAAGGTAGGATAAAATTACAAGGGCTATCAGCCCACATGCTTCAAGGCATAAGCTGATCACCAGCTTGAGTCAGGAAGAAATGTTCTCTCATGGGGATTATTTTTATCTATAAAGCAATTACATGCATTATAAAACACTTCAATTCCTGATGAATCAATCATTGGCCACTCTTGAGAGACAGCAAACTAACATAGACTAATTGATCTGGTTTTGATATGGAAATTTCAAAGTATACAGACTTGAGGAGTAACCAACAAGCTTTTAATGAAAACTTCCAGACTGGAAACTGAAAGCACTTTATAAGGAAAATAAGTTTCAGTATTCTCATTTTATGGATTAGGAAATGAGACCAAGAAGAGGGAAGTGACTTCACCAAAGTCAGAAGGTTCTTGGGCTTTTGCTGGTGTAACATCTGATAAGAATCCAAGGAAAAAGCAGGGTCATGCATCTGTTCTGGGCTCTCCAATAAATCTAGTAACTACCCGTACAACTTCCATTATGAGACCTGGTCTCTTAGGAGACCTTCACATCCTGAGGGAGCTCATGTACAAAGTGCCTCCTGTGACAGGAGTTAGAGAAGTTGGCCAGTCTTATGGCTGAGCGCTACGGAGCCTGGCTTGTGTGTAGTGCTGCGGGGTAGGTGACCTCCTCTTCTCTTGAGCACGCCTATAGAATCATAGAATTGTTTTCATTGGAAAAATCATTTAAGATCATTGAGTCCAACTGTAAACCTCACACTGCCAAGTCCACCACTAAACCATGTACCTAAGCACCACATCTACATGGCTTGTAAATATCTCCAGGGATGGTGAATCACCCCCTTCCCTGGGCAGCCTGTTCCAATGCTTGACAAGCCTTTTGGTGAAGAAATTTTTCCTGATATCCAATCTAAATCTCCCTTGGTGCAACTTGAGGCCATTTCCTCTTGTCCTGTCACTTGGTCCTTGGCTGAACAGACCCACCCCCACCTCTCTCCACCCTCCTCCAAGGGACTTGGACAGAGCCAGAAGGTCTCCCCTCAGCCTCCTTTTCTCCAGGCTCAACACCCCCAGGTCCCTCAGCCGCTCCTCCAGTCCTTCATTGCCCTTCCTTGAACACGCTCCAGCACTTCAATGTCTTTCTTGTAGTGAGGGGTTATGTTCTCATTTGTCCTTGCTGTTGATACAGTCCTAAGTGCTTTATCTGTCCTCCTGATCCCAAGTGACACTTTGTCATAAGATTAAATATCTTCCTTTTCAGCTCTCCAAAGGAAAAATCGGTGACAGTGTTCTATTTATTGGAACAGGGATGTCAAATCCAATCAGTTGTTTTGCCCAGTGGTCGCTAAGTCTGTCATTTAGTCTTTGGGCACTGAGGGAGGCAGGAGAGGGAAAAGGATCAAACCAAGCCAAACTGAGTGAAGCCATCTCAATATTAAAGTTCCGTACAAGTCAATGAAAAGAGGCATTTGATTTTACAGGGTTTGTAAATCATTGTGCGTCCGGTGTGGAATGGGAATGAATGTAAGCTAACCATTTATGAAAAAATAAAGTAAGAAAACTGGATGCAAGTCCCTCCAAGCATGCAAGGAGGGGTGATTTGCAATGTGAATAAGTCAGGCTACTCAATGGTCTCATGGCCACAAGCTAACGAATTTCTAATTTTACAATTAATACGATTTTTCAAATGACAAGAAAGATTTGTTCCTGCTCTTGCAGTACCACCGTTTACGCAGTGTTTGAGGACTAGTGTGTTTCTTCAGAGACTCATCTACTAGACAGCTCCTTTTCATTTAGTTCTGATATTTATGATATTTGTTATCCCATTGGCAGTATGTTGTTTTGGTTTTAACATCATCATTTGATCACAATGTCCAATATCCCAGGAGAAAACTAATTAACACCAGCAGTCAGTTGTCATTTCTGGGTGGTGTGGAGGAAACAAAAGACTTTCAGCTGTGATGGAGCAGCACACGTGAGGAAAAAGACTGCAGAGGATGAAACGTCTGTCAACTGTTGATCCCCAGCAGACTGTTCTTGCTGCTGTTTTCATGTTCCAACAGTGTCAAGGAGGTGCTGTTAAGTACTCCTGACTCTATTTCCCTCTCTTTTTTTTTCAGATTTTGGACAGTACCAACTTCTGTCAAAATATCTGTGCTTAACCCCAACAGGCTGAGATGAAGCCCTGTTACATAAAACCATGATGAATAATACATTTCCCTTTAAATATTTTAATTTGATTAAGGATATACAACAGACAAATCATGCAAATGTTATTCAATAACTAGTTTATATCTGTCAGAAAATATGGAAATCAAAGGGTTCTACTTTAAAGCATTCTTGCATCATATTTAATCAGCATTTTTAACTTGCAGATCACAAGCTGGTACGTATGAATCAACTGCTGGGCTGGAACACCACATTAAAAATTCTTTTTAAATTCTAAAGCAACTCGTCAACACACGTGTTCCAGTCGTAAGTGCACACAGCTACTTCAGTGCTTTCTCTCATGTCACCCATTTCCTGTCAAACACAAGGGCACGTTTCAATCATGAAATAAAACTGCGGCGGTTTAAATCGATCATGGAATTATTAAGACTAGTGGCCGCTGCCAGACTGTTCTCCTTTGCATTTCTCTAAGCCCTTTCTCTCTTTAGGTCCCAAAATTAGGGACTTAAAAAAA
>NW_010340004.1:0-31496 GCF_000700745.2 Antrostomus carolinensis | reverse complement strand
GATCTGCCCCTGCCCCATGGCCACAGCCCGGCCGTCTCATGTCCCCCAGGCTGAGCAGAGGTCCCACTCATCCCTCCCTGGCACATTTAATTCCATCCTTCCCTCCATCCCTTCCATGTCTGCTTTCATCACGCAACCCCACAGCTGCTAACTTATTTATTTTTTTTAAAAAAAGCCTGCAGACAAGCCCTCTGAAGTTCAATCACTTAAGGTATTGCATCCTCAGGGATGTTAATTTGATCCCTGATGCTGAAACAGTACCAGGAGTAGCTGACTACTGCTTTCTCCTCTGGAGCCTGCCATGGCGTTATCAGGAAAACCCCATAGGTGGCCGAGATAAGTGTATGGATAGAAAAGTTTGTTTACACTCAGCCTTGGTGTGATGGAGTGGATGTTCATTGAAAGAAGCATTTCAAGGACCTGGAGGGCTCCTGTTATTGAATCCTCAGCGCTGTGACTCAGTGTGTGGCAAGGGCTGTAAATCCTTCGAGAGTTATTTTCATTCCTAGATGCTCTTAACACACAGCAACAGTGGCAAGAAACACCTCCATCTTTTGCTTTGCAGTTGGAGCTGGCCTCTATTAGCCCAGCCTTGTGGTCCCTAGGATAGGTTACTATCTAGCAACGTACTAGGAAGAGCAAAGGCTGGAAAAGCAGCTTCAGTGTAGAAAAACATGAACCAGCCGATCTGATGTGTAAAGGAGACATTAGAAGGATAATTTTTTTTAAGCATCTCAGTTGAGAGGAGCTGTTGCACCAGTAGTTAGAGTTTTCTCTTCAATTGCAGATCCTCTTCAAAGCAGATTAGCAGGTGAACCAGGTTAATTGCTCAGTCATCATTAAGTCTGTCTCTCCTTCCCCCTACTTAGATGCTATCTATGATCAACAAGTGTAGGCAGGTTTCTTGAGCCCAGCTTCGATTCCTGGGAAAGGCAGGCAAGATACACACAATGCAGTAACCTGAAAGATGGACTGTCCCCTGTAGTTATACTCTCCATCCAGAAAGGAAGCTGTTAAACTGACTGACAGCATCAACACTGAATCTCTCAGAAAGACAAACCTCCATGGTCCTGTTCAATATACTTCCTAATCACTCTACTACTATGTATGCAGAGACTAAAACCGATGGAAATACACAAAAGTCACAAGCAGAGCAAATCTTAGGTGAAATGTAAGGACTAGATGTGAAATATTTTGGCCTTGCACTGATTGAGAGCTCTTGACAAAGATGATTGTTAGGTGATGAAGAGGCTTTTGTCATTTCTGCAAGTATAGAAGTCTTGGTCATTGCTGGGAATGTCATTATTGAAATACTGACAAGCTACCAATTCCCTCGTTCGGTGTATTGGGTTTGCGTGGCAAGGTTTTGGTAGCGGGGGGGAACATGGGGTGGTGAAGTAATTATTCCCATGATGTTTGCCATGCAACTGACACTTAAATAAGGCAGAAACACAAGTCAACTACTTTAAACAGTGAAATAAATGTATACACCACATGTCTTGACTTGGCATTAAACGTATAAGAGGTCAGCATCAGTTAAGTACTTTCCATTAACAACATGAAATTGAAGTACATTTCAACTTTCTAAAGATAAATATTTTTTAAAAGGCAGAGCAATGCTTATCTTGTTCCATCCCAATGGTACTCCCATGTGATTTTTATACATAAATGCCTGTATTTCTAAAAAGCACAGCATAGCTTTCAAACCACTGATCCCTGTACTGCACTTACAGGTGGAGATACCCAAAAGTCACACCAATGCCACTGTTGTCTGCCTAATAGCTGGCGTAGAAAGTAACCTTTAAAAAACGCCCCAAACTAAACAGAATAAATAGCAAAATCAACCACAGGATGGGCAATTACAGAAATTGTAATATCATTGCTGGACAACACTTGTCTGTCACAGCTGGGTTTTCTGACACTTCAGAATAGCACAGAGCAACTCAGATATGCGTCACTGAAGTGCCCTTAGCTCCTGCATTGTCTCATGTTGTTCCCAGCTTTTTTGTCATTTCCATTCTGAAGCATCAAAGTCACTATGGAAACAAGCAGTGGCATTTATGAGGATCTTTGCGAGCCCCATCCATACATGCCATGTAAAGCGAGTCTCAATTACCGGTGTGACCTCCATCTGGTGGAGCACATCTGTGTGGCAGGAAGCCCTGCAGCAGGGCAGCGGTGCTGGCAGAATGATACTTTGCCATGCACTGCCCCAAAAAGGGGGTCTAGGAGCGGGGTCAAATTCCTCTGAAGGGAGGAGGACTTGCGTGGTGGTTTCACCCTTTTGGTTTGCAGCCAAACACAGCCTCTCACTCTTCCCCAGGGAGTAGGGGAGAGAATTAGAAAGAAAAGGGCAAGGACACTCATAGGTTGAGATAAAAACTATTTACTAAGTAAAATAAAATGTTAATGATAACAGTGATAACAGAATATACAAATGAGTGATGCACAGTGCAATTGCTCATCGCCCACCGACTGATGCCCAGCTCGTGCCAGCCAGTGATCCCGGAGACCAGACAGTCCCGAAACCAAAACCCTGGAAGAGCGAGCCCAAGAGATCCCCGAGAGCATACCCCTGATTTCTGATCAGCCCTGGTTAATATACTGACATGACGGGATATGATATGGAATATCTCACTGGCACATCCAAATGCCAGTTCTGGGCTTTGCTATTCACTGCTCTTCTCCCTCCCAGTCCTAATGCAGCTGTAAAGAGCCAAACACCGTGGCCTTGAGCTCCAGCAGCAATAACATTAGTATTTTTATCAACGTTCTTCTCATAACAAGTCTGAACTGAAACCAAAACACAGCTCTTCTAACTACTGAGAAGAAAATTAACTCTATCCTAGCAAAACCAGGACAACTTGTAATTGCTTCTGCCATTGCTGAGAGGCAGGGAGTCAGCAGCTTTCCCAGAGCTGAAGTAGCTGATAAAGACATCAGACTCAGGGGACAAATATTTCGGACACAGCACAATGACATTCCTCCCTCACACTTCGGGGAAGGGCAGGAACCTGATCTCCAGCACCGTATCTGATTCCTTTAAGGCCAACGTGGCACAGGAAGAATTTTGTGTGTTGTGGTGTGAGGCTGCAGGTCTATGTAATTTAAATTTACCCTGTTTTAAGACTTGCTGACTTTTTCTTATCAAGAAGATAGACTTCAGTGATAAAGTAACTACAGGACAAATCTGCAGAGACTTGGATAATATTGGAAATGTAAAACTTGAGTGCATGATAGTAAGTAGCAGACAAAAGCGCTCTGACTATTAAAGCATTAGATACATCTTGTGCCATTTTGTTCATTCAGGTGGACTTGGATAACAAACAATGTCAGCATTCTGACTGATAAAGAAGTAGTTCAGAGATGATTACTGAAACAGCATCAACCCAGAACTGCCTTTGAGTTCAGAAGCTATGAAATTAGGGGGACAATTCAATGTACTTAGCCCAAAACTTTCAAAAAATTATTAATTGGGTTGGTTTGCCCTATTTTTGATTGGCCAATCTACGACCTTACAAAAACATGAAGAACTCGCTATTCAGAAAACTCAGCTCACCTTCTGCAACTTGGTACTTATAAAAAAATATCTCCAGCTTGGACGCCTCTGGGTATTCAGCCATTCTAAGTAGTGCTACAGTAATGCAACTGAGCACTAATATTTATTTATAGCACTAATTTTAAAAAATGAATTCTGAAACACTTTTGCCCTGTATTAGCTAGTAGGCATTTTTAGAACTTGTAAAGCCACTCATATGTAAATAACCTGTATAGGAAATTATGTTCTTTTCTTATGTGTCCTTCTCTCCATGTAATTTCTTTCCTTCTCCACTACTCAGAGGACAAGTACGGATGAAAAGAATAAACCCGAACTCTTATTCTTGCAAAATAATGGGCTGAAAAAGCATTGTCTCTCAGTAATTTCCATATAGAGACAGAACTTTGTAGCACAAGAAATTGGATGGGAACCATAATAACTTTCAATTACACAAGTCTTGGTATTTTTACATAGAATAAGAGGACAAATGATGAATTCAGGAGAGATGTAGAGCCCAGAGCACAACCTTGTGCTGCAACTCATACCTGTTAGAACTAAGGGAGAAGAATATTCTGCTAGTAAGAATAACAGAAGTTTCTACAGCTAGAACAGATTTCATGTGAACCTCAGAAGTATAATGACAGTTTCAAACTCCCTCCAAAGGCAGTTGCTTCTACAGCTAGGCCAAGGACTATGTGGGACAGCAGGCGATACAAAGCTGGGAAGTAATTTCTGAAAACTACTAGTGCCATTACATGATGGACAGTGGATGGCTTAAGACACTTATCAGCCAACTTTAGAGCCCCAAGCCGGACACTTAAAAATTCTGACATAGTGGAGCCCCAAAACACCATGGTCATCACTGTTTATGCTGCACCAGCATTTGCAGACCAGAACTGCTTCACAATGGGCACAGTCCAAAAGAAAAAAAAAAAAGAGGCAGTTGTTGCTCTACCAGACACTTCCAGTCCTGATACAGCTTGTTTGGATTGGATGAAAGAATGACACTTTCCACTTGAGTTTAGGTCTGAATGTTTTGAGCACCAATGAGGCTAAGGAATAAGTATCAGCAGTCTACACTTCTCTTCCCTTTGCTTTAGTCACCAGTTGACTAAATCTAGGTGAAGAAGGAACAACCTGGAGGTATCTGCAAATTTAGTGGGGGTTTCTAAGCTTGCTCTCAAATCTGAGGTGACTTCTAGACTAAGAATAATGCTTCTTGTGTCATCACACCCCCATCTCATAATGACACTCTTGAAAATACAGTTTTTTATATGCACTGCCCCCCAAAAAAGCTTCTGTCAGTATATTTCTAAAATGTTAAGTATGCATTTTAATCATAGGCTATCTTTCTACAGGAAGAAATGAAAACATCTCAAATGAGCCCATAACTTCAGTAAAAGTGACTGTTTAGCAGAAAGTGTTATGGGCAACTGATTAAGACAAAAGACTAGATATGACATTGTCCACAGCTGAATGTGTCTCACAGCTTAGTCCCACAAATGTGTATCACTGTTTGGACTGCCAAAATGAAGTGAAAAGGATGTGTTTACAATGACTTTTGAAGTTCACATGAAGTGTCAGAAGATAGGTATTGTCTGTACTTTCTTGTCTACACAGAGACATCCAGTCTCACAGCTAATTTCAGAGTTTACCTTGAAAACACTTCAGAATTTTTATTCTTGTTCCCCTAGCCTAGCATCTTATTTTGCCAGTGCCCACCATAGGATGCTAAATGAAGAGGATGAGATTCTTTCCATAGTTTGTTATTGGAGAATTTGTAAATCAGCATCCCCTGGATGCACTGCAAGATGCAATACAAAAATGGCTGTACTGAGCTGGACAAGAAGGTGCAGCTCTTCACAAGCATCAGTAATGATCACACAGGCACAGCTACGCTGGTGGACAAATGTCACCTGTCAGTCTTAAGCATACAGCAGTACGAGATCTGTTATCTTTTTATCCATATAATCTGCAACTGGTTTTCATCTTAAGTTTTAGCATCCAGGATACCACTAGCAAGGAACGCTCCAGTTCAGCAATGCAATCTGTAAAGCATTTTCTTCCTGGACATATGTCCTGTTCCTGGTATAGAAGGGGCAGTGAGCAACTTCCAAATTCATAATTGTTGTGGTGTTTATGAACAGCATTGTATGTCTATCAGACACTGGTGGCCTGTTGCCAGAAAGTAAAGATACATTGGCATTTTGTATTTTTATGAGACTAAATCAATTAGTCAAAATCGTTTTTTCTTGAAACTGCAAATAAACTTCTCATCACAAGGTCTGATATATGCATGAGAGAAAAGGTAATTTAAAAAAACACCTATAATTATTAGGAAGATGCAGGATCTCCAACTCGCCAGGAGCTTAGGTGACAAGATTATTTCCCCCTCCCTCCCCCAAAACATCTGCTTGAACATTATTTTTAGCTGTGAACATGATCTCTCTGTCATGACTGTAACAGTTTCTAAGTTGGAAGGGGGAACTGTACATCTGTTCTTTACTCCAAAAGCATGAGGTAATATGAACATTGTGTGGAAAGGATTTGATGGTCTACATGCAGCCACCAAGGCAGAAGAGAGATTATTGGAGAATTTTAAGTACATCTCTACATATTCTTTGGCTCAGGCTCTTGCCTGCTGAGGTAGAACAATTACAATATAGATTATTCTCTTCAGATAGTAGGTCACCACAGCACTTCTTTTTCCAAAAGGTTAAAACAAGCTTTATTTTAACATACAAATCAGATTTGTGTACAAGGCAAAATATACCCCTACAGTGGTAGGCAGAGTGGGTCTCCACACAGCATGTGTAGCCATTTGTGCTAGAGTAATCCTGAGATACAGAAAAAAGCCCTAAAAATCTTTTTTGAAAAGGCCAAAATGTCTTCTTTTAATCACTCTTGCTATAATCACCTCCACTTGGGAATTAAGAAAAAAGTTATACAGTTCTGAGTCAAGAAAACAAATTATCTACAAGCCAAATACCCAAAATACTTGTCTAATTCCCTGCTGTCAACTGGGTATATGAGCAAAAGCACTTGGGGAACAAATCAAGAGATGCAAATTTACAAGGTTACTTCATTAACACTGCAAAGGATGTAGAAGAACCACAAGATATTTTTGCTGCCTTCTATTACTACTGTCTGCGTGAACTGTGTGGTCAGTGTGTCAAGTTTACACATCCTATGAACTCTTTTTATAAGAAGTTCTCTGTATTGTGTGTTAAGTCACTAACACTTCCTTTTACCATGAAGTTACATGTAATATAGAACATTTTTTAAAAGCTAATAAAAGTGGTAGAACTGCAGACATTTAAAGTTCTGTCCCTAATATTAAAGGCTACTTGAACACCCTAATTTTGCTATAAGATTGTATTTGTCATTAACCAACATGAAAAAAAAGGAAGTCACTTAAAAAAAAAATTAAAGATTGGGAAAAGGTATAGATACTGTGTGTTTGGGTTTTTTTAGTTTTACAACATATAAAAATAAGTTACACTATATATTATGGCTTTCTCATTTAGTAGAAGAGTGCCATTGTGGATTTAAACACTAGATGTTGTAATTAATCAACACACCATGTTCTAAGATTTTCCTTGTTTGAATTCTAATGATTGTGTGAGAAGGAACGATGAAATATTAGTGGGAAAATTAAGAAGCCTCCAGGACAATTTAAATAGCACTTTAAGTCTTTCAGAAAAAAAATGTTAATTTAATTTAAAATTTTGATTTAATTCTTAAATTAATTTAAATTGAAGTTTTAATTTAATTTAATCTCTTGGCACAAATAAAGGCCAAGCTAAAACTCCCATGAACTTCAGCAGATTCAGGGCTTCATACTGAGCTTCATTTCAGAAATGTTTACACACAAGTATGATACCATTATGCAGCTGAAGTAATGATTTATCTTTAATGTGTGTTATGTTAATTATACAACTAGGATACTATGTTAGATTTGGTATGCAGCTATCTCAAAAAGGTTACAATAATGCTAAACCAACAAGATTCAAAACTACAACACAACTGCTCAATATTAAGTGTGTTGTCCACTATGAATAAAAAGGAAGGGGAGGCACAAAAGATGCTTGAATCAAAGACTGAAAGACCACATTTACACAATGTTATCTTATTAATGGCTGAGTATACTTACATTTTGAAGCCTAAGGCTGCATTAAAATTGGACAAGGTGTGATGATATTCAAATACATGCAAATAAAAAGAACTCTAGTTTCATAGCTAAAGTTGTAATAAGAGTCTCATTGTGCAGCTGAAGCAGCATTTGCAACATCAAAGTTCATAGCAGACAAGCACAAATTTCAGACTTCTGAATACAATAAGAAAGATCTCAGCACTGAATCTGGGAATATTTTCAGGCTCTAGTTTTAATCAGGATAGAAGACTTGCCAGTTGAATAAAGTTAACCAAATACCGTGCTTTCCAGCTCCTTATAAACAAGGCTCCGCATCATGCAGAAGCCTTCGCTCCCCTTTTTCTCCAAGAAAAGTATCTGAAAGGCAAGCTACAGTGATTGTTTCTTACAGCAGTAAAACCAAGAAGCAGACAGAAAAGTGGGTATATCAAAAAGTTCTTACAGAAAAGGCACCCATCCTGGTTTGGTTTTGTTCATAAAAAAGGCACTTCAAATACTGCTAAAACTCTTATAATGTACTTACCCTTTTAGTTTTTCTGTTAGAAGAATGTATCTCAAGATGGTTAGCATGCATATGCAAACATTCTTCATAAAGTGTTTATCTGTTACAAATTTTATAATTAAATGTAGTATCTTACACCATTTATTTAGAAGAAAAGATTAATGTTCAAAGCAATAGCAGGTCTTCATACAATACTTCAGTGATGATGGACAACCTGTCATAAGCAACACACCACCTGTAGTGAGTTCATGCTAATAAAATTAGCAGTGTAAATCTTTCAGAAGTGAGTCCTCAGTCTTTTATTTTCCTCTCGTAGTCTCTCAATTTCAGCTACTAAGCTTTCATTTACAGAATATCTTTCAAGTAAAGTGTGTATTTCATTCTAGAGAAAAGAAGAAAGCCCCAATCAGCAGCTATAAAGTTAATTATTCCAGCTTTAGATTATCCATTTTCATATCCCTTTTGAAAATTAAATAACCTAGATAATACTGGTTTTAATAACTTTTTATAAGATTTTTTTTTTAATGCCGACATACAGTATTTTGATCATTAATACATTAGTGAATATTTTATCAAAGGATATTTTGCACTTCTTCAGGATGAGAATCTACTAATGCAGGTTCAATTAAAATGTTCAGGACCAAGACAAGGTCTTTTTAATGCATATCAAAAGAACAAAGATTCATAAAAAGGTGAAGTTAAAGAACACAGTTCAGTATGCATGCGGTACCTATAAGTGAAGCTTTCTATTTGAATTCCAGCTATCTCCTCCTTACCCCAGCTCTTGGTCCTTTCCAAAGGACAGCTGAAGTTGTTTCTCTTTTGTCTTTTTATAACTCCTGGAATACAGAATTCATTATACCTACCCAATAGGCACCTTCCCTTTATTTATCAAGCATAAACCAGTTTAACAGATTCCAATTCATAGTTTCCACCTCCTTCACATCCAGTCCTCCCTTTTTTGCTCTTAATAAGCAAAAGTGATTTTCAGTTTTGAGGTAAGTTGGCATGCCTTGGCATTACTGATTAATGAAAACTTAATATATTCTCCACCATGCTCTTTGTACATACCAGCTGCATATGGAACTGCTTGATCATCTCCACTTGCAAATTAACAATATCTCGATGACATGCTTCTCTGAGGGAAGAATTTCAAAAGGACAAGCTTAGTTTTATTTAGGAAGCAGTAATTCTCTCCAATCCTCAGCACCTTGAACTCCACACTTCTCACCTTCATGACAATGTGAAATATAAGTCTAAAACTCTTTAAGTTACAAAATGTACTCCTCTACCACTTATTTTCTGGAATACTTTTGTTATGATATTGACTTTTGTAAGTACTATTTTTTCAGTATACAAAAAATATTTAGAATTTTCCCTGTTTAGAAATATAAAAACATAAGTGATGTTAGCATGGTTTTTTTTTTTTTTACTTGCAAGCTGCAAACTTCTCTAATTTTTACCATTCAAAGCTGATTTTCAGACCCTCGATCACAAGTATCGCAGAGAAAGATATTTATCTGCAACTGAAGAGACAACTTTTTAGTATATCACTTTCATCACTCTTTTGTAAGAGGGACCAAAACATCAACTATGATAAATGATACATTATCCTCAAGCCTAAAGAATGCTCTGGGTTAATCTATATAGAAGTAGTGGCAGTCTTGTCCACAAATTGACATGAATTTGTCAGTTCACAGACAACTATTCCACAGTACAAGAACCAAATACCCTCTGAACACTAATACAACAGTTCCAGATGCTGAGGAAGAACAAGGAGAACAGATCACAAAAAAGCAGGGAAGCTCATATGCTCTTCCTGAACAGCACATCACTGTGCAATTGTCTGAGACTGAATACTGTGCTATGGGTACCAATGGCCTGAGAAAGTGAGGCATCTCTTAAGTAGATGCACACACAGATCTTATTTCATTCTCCTTTCCTAAAACATATAGCAAACCCAAAAAGGAATATATTCACTTTCTATTTCTACAGGTTATTGTGCTTCAGAACTCCTATTGGAGGCAAACCATCTTCTTCAAATGTATCAAGCATAGATGCCAGCTGGCAGCTTAGAAACCCAAAGATGTAGGTTATCTCACAAAGACAGGAAGTTCAAGAAACAGGCACCTTTTTGGAAGCAAATGAGTCACACATTCCTCCTGGTCCTTCTCTAAGGTCCTTGTTTTTTCCCCATTAAAGAGGAATGGATTTACCGGAGCGATAAAAATCCTTTCCACAGATTCGAGAGGGTGAAAGGTATTTATATTAATGAGAAGCTTGCGACGGCTCCCTTCCCTCTTACTGACCTCAGTACAATCTTTTACATTCAGTTTGAATGTATCCACAATTTACAGCTGGGAAAAAGGCCAGCAGAGCCTTCCAGCTGCTCCAGGAAGTGTTAGATCAGAAGAGAAACACAATCTCTGAGGCTCCACATCTCAGATACTGGAAGTACAAGACCAACAACCATATTTTTTAAGATTGGCATGCCTGAACACAGTTCATCTGCAATCCACAGACTGCATTTTAAGTCATGTGAAAGTTAGTTTTTAATCAGATGCGTGATTATCACCAAAAAGTCCCAGGGGAGTATTACTACCTTGTATTCTTATTTAAAGACATTTAGTAACATTCAATGTATTTTTCTGCTGGCAGATACAGAACAGCACAGACATACTACCCTAGTTTTGCATTGCTTTTTGTTATCAAGACAGCAATAATTCCCCTGCCTGGCAATCCTTTTCCTCTCCACCATCTCTGTCAACCTACTTAATCTTAAACATGGGGTGGGAAGTGATCCCCTAGATACAACTCTCTCAACTGCTCCATCTCTCTCCAAACTCCACTCTAAATCCATGCTAACTTGACTTATTTCTTTTACAAAAAGTGAACATTGTTTAGGTACCCACAAACACAAAGTAATCCAACACCAACCATCACTTACAGCACAGACATTGTTTTAATGTCAAGCTTTACCAGTAGAAATACACAGCATTTTACCCTGTAACTAACACTACAACTGCCACACTAACAACAATCAAAGCCAATACAAGTCAACTGTCTAGATCAAACTCTCCACAAGGTCACCTTAAAGAGAAATTTCTCCTGCTGAGATGAGATGAGCAGGGAGGGAAAGAAATCAGCACAAGGCACCATGAAAACAGCAAGGACTTTGTTACACAGAAATCTACCATTCAAGAACTATTCAAACACTCATTCTGAAAACATTTTAGCAAAGCCATGCATTAACAACCCTTAGAGACATCAGTTTAATTAGTCATCGGAGCTATTCCAAATAAAGTTTCATACCTAAATTTCCAAGATTACGGTTATTAATGGTGTCATTTTCTAATGCAAGTAGAAAATACATTAAAGCAGATGCTAAAACATCTTACTAAGAAAACATGTCATTGAAAACAAAAAAAGTTCTGCATGAATACCAGTACCTGAAGTCATCCATTGTTTCTTGTATCATATTCTGAATGAAGTTTATTTGAATTGATGTCAGAGGTGCATTTGGTCTGCTACTCCCAATAGTTTCTACTATTTTTTCTGACAATGAACTGGCAATTCCAGCAGTGACAGGTGATGTTATCTTTGGACCTTTACAATTAAAAATAAATAAATATATATTTTTTAAAAATCCACATGATGGAGTACAAGAGGTTTTTTCATTTGTCTTGAGGCTTGTCAGTATTTATCTCAAATATTACCTAGTAAAAAAAAAGTTAGACTTATAGAATGAGTCTTTTCAGAGGCAACTGGAGACATTCTAGATTTAGAGAAAAATCAAGATGGGATGTTCTGCTTTAATGCTAAGGCCATTTTAACAGGTTTCACATCAGTTCACAGTCAACTATGCCTAAAAGTAGGCCAAAATTATCAACTTACTTATGGAGGTAGTACCATTTACTGGTAGATCATATGCAGGATGGGCCTGAATATTCTTCACTAGTCTCTCATTTGTATCAGGAGCCTTTACAGCAGCAGATGATGGTGGAGGACTTAAAGTTACAGATTCTGTGCTTGATGAGCTTGATTTTGAAAGCTAACAATAAAAATAATAATTAAAAACAAGATTACGAACTCTACTTGTTACAACTATCTAATTGCACTTGAAGTTTTATGTTTTCAGGAATGCACTTCCAAACATTTTTGGTTTTAGGAATCTACTCACAGATATATGCATCTCATTTTCTAGCAAGGCATCTTAAAAATTGATTGCTAAAATACTCAAAGTTGCCTCAAGTTTGCACACACAGAAAGGAGTGCAAAAGGCAGGGGCCTCAATTTTTACGTCAAACATTTTGTGATGGAGTTATAAGCATAATTCCTAGCAAACTAAGATTTCTCAAAAGCAATTAAAAAGGAGTCTCAACAGAAGCTTATCAAAGATAGCTCAAGAAGGAAGAGGAGACAGATGGAGAACAGGGAAAGAAGGGAGGGTGGAACTGGCCTACTAAATGACAATCATACTGGTTTAACCATCTAGTGACCATTCTTGATTTTCTAGAAAAATCAAAATATTCCTCAGGCTGGCCCAGTTTCGTTTTGTGTGAACTTTTATAACCCGATCTTATTTAAAGAGAAACTTACATTTATCTTGCATTGCTGAAGGCCAGTATATTTAAACTGAACAATATTTTAAAGATTTGTGTTAATAGTGTCAGATTTGCAAAATAAGATCAGCTGGGATGCTATTAACAATTTTTCCTTCAAGTAGTAGTACTCTGTCATGATTCTAAAAAGACTACTCATAACAAGAATTAGTATAGTATACCTGCTTTAAGATTTCTTTAGATTCTTGTTTGCCAAGATTTATTTTCTTAGTGTCAGTCTCTGGATGTTCGTCCTCTTCTTTAACTGGAGATCCCACAAGTGCATGTAATGGGTTAGACTGTTTCCCTTGTGCACTACTGCCCACTGGGTTTCTTTTTACTGGAAAGGCAGTGGTGAGCTGTGGGAGAAAATCCAAACCCAAAAGGTAGGACTGAAAATCCAGACCTAAGCAGGAAAATGGAAGGGTGAAACACACAGGTGAAAACACATACACATCCCCCAAATCAAATCCACAAGTAAAATGCCGGCACACACACACAAAGCAAATAAAGAACAACAAAAATCACCCAAAATGCACCCCACAAAAACTAAATCCTTACATCCAACTTACGCTGTCACTGTCCTTATGAAAGTAATGTTACCATGTTGTGTCTTAGCACCAAAATGCACTAGAAAATTTCCAGAAAAGTTAATTTGTTTCAGTTTCTGCTTTCATCATTTGTTTATTTTCAATGATACAACAAAACTAGCATGTAAGAACTAGCTAGGCCTCCAAAGTCCCACCACTGACAAAGAAAAATATAGTGAAAGTATGTTTACCATCTCCTTTTCCCTGAGGATCTTCATTCACTTTGCTTGCAATAATATCTACAAAGTACCAGAACATAGAGAAATTGTTTATTAAATGAAACCTACATCAGGGAGGTTTAGGTTAGATGTTAGGAAGAAAATCTTTACAGAAAGGGTAATCAGGCACTGGAACAGCCTTACCCAGAGAGGTGGTGGATTCACCATCCCTGGAGGTTTTTAAAAAGAGATTGGACGTGGCCCTTAGTGCCATGATATAGTAATTGGAGTTGGATCAGGGGTTGGACTTGATGATCTTGGAGGTCTTTTCCAACCCAATCTATTCTATGATTCTATGATTCATATCATTGCATCAAGTTTATAATCAAAGACAAATTAAAATATCAAGTACAGCAGTTAGTAACATACAAATGTCAAAATGCCATGCTATATGCAGATGAATTTACAAATTTCAGTGTTAGCAACTTACCATCTCTGACTGGAGAAAACACATCTCCTAAACTACTTCGACCCAAATCAAAATTATTTAAATCAGCACTTTTCCCATGATCTGTTTCTTTAGATGGAATCACATCCAAGCTGCAACTATGGGGAAAGCCTTAAAAGGACAAGAATATTCAATCAGTAATTGACATTTTCCAAAAATAACATCAGTTATCCCTAAAAAAATCTTCACAGCGAGTATGACACCTGGTAAATCCAGCAAGCACTTCAGAACCTTCTACAGATTCCAGTGAGAGGGTCAACTTTAACTTCCTCATTTAGGCTGTCATTGTAGGTGAATATAACTAAAAGCTAAGATACTTATTAACAAAAGTAAGATACAGTTGGATTATTTTCCTCTTTTTAAAAAAGGAGAGTTGTCAAACTGGAGAATAAACTCATTTTCAGATATATTTACATGAAGAATGCAGCAAATTTATGATATATGAGGTGAAATTAAAAGTACTGAATGCACCTTCCACTGAAAAGATGATCAAAATTTAAATTTATTCTGCAAGAAGAGAAAACTGCTTCACTTGGGCCATTAAGAATTCTAAGAGAAATTCTATGAAACATCTATTTTAAAGCTTACCTGATATTAGGATATTCTCTGCTTATTTCTAATATTAGGAAATCAGAGTAGAGTTACAGTTGCAGACAAAAGTTGTTCCCACTCTTCCCCACTCCACCCTCAAGCCCCATCCCTGAGCCAATCTGGGGAAAAAAGTTAGCTTTTGTATGCATGGTAGCAGGGACAGTTGTCTGAAGAATGGAAGTGTATCTGAAGCCCCCCTCCCTCCCCCCCCCAAAAAAAACCCCAGTAATGATTCAAACTGCAGTTTTTAGATGAGGAATACATGGAGAAGCAAATTGAATTGTTAAGATAACCACCTGAATAACTTTCACAATTTATTATGTTTGAAAAACCAGATCAGCTGGTTTTGCTTACAGAAAAACTGTAAGCAAGCAACTACTCTGCCTTCACTGAACTCCTAACTCTAAAATTGCCTAAATTTTGCCCATATAAGTTAAGAGCTAGGCAAAGAGCATTAGCATTTCTCCAAAATTAAACCCCTAATCAGGGTCTAGAAGAGTTTCCACAGAATAAATGCAGTTTGTGGTCTCACATACATTTCCTTTTTCAAGTTTAAAGACTGCATCTTCCGAAGTATACAGAGGTCTTTACTTCTAAAGTGAAAATTCAGTTTCATGAAAAATATGTTTTACTTGGTAAGCCTTAATTTTCTTAAAATATGTATTTATTATGCATGGTCCTATTTAAGAGGTAACAGGCATTACATCTTCAAATGAAGATGATAAACCATATATTTTAACTGAAATAAAGTTTTCCATACCATTCAGTAACGTTGATTAGCAACAGTTCTTGCATATATAGGAAGCATTTGTACTTCACTGAATACCCAAGGGAGGTCATTAATACACATCCCTATGGACTGCAGTAGCTTACTGCCTAATTACTGTTGCTAAATGTATTTCTCCTTATTTAAAAAAAAGGGGAGGGAAAAAGTGCTGTTGCATCAAAATAGGTTCAGGATTTTTTTTTCAAGAATCAGACTAACAGTGTTACTGATTTGACCATATTTTCAGAACTCTTGAATTAAATAAAATTTTAAGAGTACATTTCACACAGTGGCAGAATTTTAGAATAATGCTCAGAAGTCTTATAAAGAACTTGTTAATTTCAGAAGCATAAATAGCAAGTACAGTTATACAAGTAATCATACTTGCAACTATATTTAACATCTTTCCTACCATGTGATATTGGAATCATGCCTCATACAAAAATAAGTTCTTGCTTGGTTTTTTGGACAACGTTTCCTCCCCCCCCGCCCCGTTTTCTTTGGTTGGTTGGTTCTTTCAGATGAGGCCTGTTACTCCTTTTTATTAATACAAACTATTAGCTCTGCATTCCATGCAGACATAATGTCAGAAAATAGATTAAGTACATAAGAATAATCTGCAAGTCACAATGCAAGAGGCAGCCCCACAATATCACCACGGAGTTTTCTCCTTTAAAGTTTAAATACATACTTTTGCTTCAAGTCCAGAATTTTACTCTTCACATGTCTAAAGCTTGTAGCAGGACCCAATTCAATTGCCACAGTCTCATACTATGTCTAATGCAGTAGAGCAGGGAAAAGAAGATGCAGATATTCATGCACGTACACACAGTTCTTTCAAACAAATGCCCTTCAGAGCAGGAAGACAACACTACCTGTTTTCTCCAGAAGAATCTCTCCTCCCTTATTCTCATTTGGTAATGTCAGATGAGATGAAACTGTTGCTGAAGCTTGAGGGGAAACATTTTTGATGCCAATATTTTGAATTCCTCCAAGATTACTACCAGCTTTGCCTTCTACTCTTTTGGATACAGGTTTATTTGAAGAACCTGTAAGGTTAGACTAAAGAAAAAATAGAAAAAAATTAAGAGAAGTTATTATTCCTTCAGCTAAAAGTAAAAATAAAAGCCAATTTTATCTCTATTTCAAAACACACAAAAAAATTCAGTTCAAGTAGCAAAGGTTGCCTAGAAGATATGCCTTTACAAATACAAAAAGAAGTATCTTAACATGACTTCAAAAAGCATGGGAAACATCTGTATTACTGTATGAATACTGTGTGGACCTGCAAAAGAATAGCAACAGAACTTAAGGTAACAATGGAGTGAGATTGCATGAGTTAATTTTGATCCTAGGTTTAGGCATAGGAAAAAAATAAGTGATTACATTATTAGGGACTCCAAAATCTAAAGGAATAGTCAACCACTAGCAGCAAATGTGCTAGAAGAAAGTCTCAGAGCAGTAAAGAGTCCACTTCAAAAGTTCTCTACATCTCCACTGAAAGGACACACTGGGTTTCTGGATAGGGTAGAGTCTAGTTAAGTCTTGGAAGAACCTCTTAAGCCTTCTCTGTTATTTAATCAACTGCTCCACCATTTATATGTGCCTGCAAAAGACTATATATAAGATCATGCAAAATACCTCAAGATGGGCAGCTGTGTGTCTTCCCCTTAAGCAGAAGGGCCATTATATGAATCTAAGGTGCCACAAACTGATCTACAATGGCAGCATATTCACACCAGGAAATTTAAGACTAAAAAGTTTCACTCATTTCTACACTGAGTCCATGAGTCAGGGGAATTCCCCCCTAAAATGGCACTTAAGACTGAGCAATTTATAATTTCTGTGTTGGTATGAACCACTTTTGTTGGCATCTTATAATGCTGAGAAATTTAATGCTAACATTTCTTTTAGAACTTATGCTTTGCTTTCATTAATCTGTATATTGGCCAATAAAAATAATTTTATTTTTTTACCTTGGAAAAAGCGCTACTGAACTGCAGACGTATGCACTTCACACAGCCTTTGTGAGCAACAACTGTTTTCACTGGTGATGTCAGTTGTCTTAAGTCGTACTGGCAGATTTTTCCCCGGGAACATCCTATAGCCAAAGTAGTGCCATCAGGCATGAAGTCTACTGTTGTCAGAGGAAAGTCAGCTACTATAGTTGTCAGCAATCTTTGAACAGGAGAAAGGACAGAATAAAGAAGCTTTTAGAGTTCAAAAGTTAAACTTTTCAGAACAGTCTATCTAAAAAAAATATAAAAACTTTCATAATTCAACTACATGTCAGTAGTTCCACTTCTCCAGTGCCACGTAATTTTAGTGAGATATCTTGCCGACCATTGGATTATGCTTCTACTAAGAGTTCATGCTTAACAAATTAAAGACTGCATATAACCCAAAATATTTCATCAGGACAGGATCAAATTGCTTTCATAACAGCAGCTCCGATATCTGAATAATTTACCAGTATCATCATTTCCAGCAGCAATCATACTACATACATCCTCTAGCTTCCGAAGTCCATCAACTCTAACCTTCCCACACCCCTAGGAAGAACTTCAGGTCCTAGTTTGCATCCTTCTACTATACCTTCTCCAAACTAGAGCCAGACTCCTCCTTTTATTCAGCTAGAGTGAAAGCATAACCCACACTACAACAAAAATCCCATTAAACAACTTGTCATCCTACCCTTTTACTACACAGCCCCATCAGCTATGCCCCATGCTTCCTGCTTTTTCAACCAATACCATCCCATATTTAAGGCTCACTGTCTCAGCAACTCTGTGCACCTTACCACAGCTATGGCTTGTATCTTAAACTAGAAAAGTGGGCAAGCTAAGCTCAGGTGGCTACAGGTCCTCACAGGCTGTACTGCCCCTCACAGAAGCCAACTGCTCTGCTCATCACTCACACAGCACTGCAATTAGTTCCTGCACACCTTGGGGGTTTTTTGGTCATTTGTTTGAGAGTATTGTTGTTTGGTTTTTAAATTAAAAAAAGCAAAAAGAACTACAGAAGAGGTCATCCACCACCAATATGCCAACCACTTCCACCACTCAGAATATGGTCTGAATTAAATATTTCATGTTCTAGTTAAGCATGTTTTTCCAATTTACAAAAACCAAATAAAGATCCTATAAAAATCAAAGGTCTTTAATATACTCACTTTTTACTTGATGTGTCATAGAGAATAATTCTTTTATCCAAACCTACAGTTACAAGCAGCAGCTTATTGACTGGAGAAAAGCAGATTTCTGAAGCTGGTGCTTTATGAGTATTTTCAAAATTATGATATGGGTTCTGGCTGTTTACATCCCACAGAGTTACATTTCCACTGTCGGAAACACTGCCCAGCAAGGATTTCTTAAAGGATGAATATTTCAAGTGTCGAATAGGCTGTAAAACAGACAAAAAATGAACTGTAATACTATTAAACATCATATTAAATTATTTTATAAACATGCAAACACATTAGGAATACAGATGTTATATTAAGGTAACGTAGTTTACAATGGTTGGCCACTCTAAAAAGTAATAATTTTTAAAATGTTAATTTTATATTACGATGCCATTTTTGCTCCCCAAGACAGACTTTTTTATATGAGGTACCATATAAGCTGATCAGCAAAATGAAGGAAAAAAAATTCTGGAAAAGTTTATTGATTTTTGATTTTTCAGCAAATATCATGCCATCAAAAAACCCACACCACATCTAAAATTAAATGAGTGAAAACCTACATTATTTCACTGATTGGTCTCCTGCCAAGAATGTTAAACTTCATTCCCCTCCATTGATTTTAAGTACTTGGATATAAGCCAATTTGATAACACACACAGACTTCAGAGTTATGCAAGTATGTAGGTCCTGTAGAAGAAGAGGCCACCCTGTGAGCTAAGACCACAGAATAGGATGATATGCCTGGCTTTCCACATGCAATCTTGCTATCAGAGAACCACGTAATGCAGGAACTTAATTGTGTTTCAGAAGCAGGTAAGTATTTTGTTTCCAGTGTATTGCTTCAGAGGATCTTTCAGAACCTCTCTGCTCTAATACTACATTATAATACTCAGTTTCCAAATTCATTTTATTGATGACCCATTTGCACTAATTCACTCCCATGATAATAACACCCTTACACTTACAATTGTTTCCCTAACTTCCCTAAGCCTTCTTTCAGGCTTTATTTTGATATAAACAATAAGCAAGACTCCATCTGCTAAGACTGGTTTTTTCATTGTCATCATAGTCTCTTTGCAACTCTCCCAGTTTGAATCTTTCTTGAACACGAACAACCAAAATCTTACATGATCCTCAAAACATTTTGATTCTGCCTTTACAAAGACAGTAACACTTCCTCTGTTTTGTACTGTAAATACTCATCCTGACATACCCTACATTGCAATTTCTTTTTTGTGATCCAACCTGTTTTGGTTGCTCATTACCATTTTAGGATGAAGAGGCCCAAGTCCTTCTTTCCCTTTAGAATTCTCAAATCCTAGTCTAATATGCAGCCTTGTTATCAGAGAACCTCAACTGTGATCCAAGTCTGGTACTTTGATTTCTATACTGTCATTGTTGTTCTCATATCTATTATTTCAATCATTTTTAGATGCTGCCACAATCTTCTCTCTTACGTGCAATACTTTCCAACTGTGTCTCATCATAGCTCTACTTCCTACATCATAACCATTACTGAAAATATTAAACAAGATTAGCTATTGTTAACTCAAACACATACTGTTCTTTCAATATCACCTACTGTCTTCTTTCCTATATACACTTTCTTACACATCCTCAGTTCCTTTGTACGCTTCCATCCTCTAATATTTTCTCACAAGGCACTGAATGAAGTGCTTTACTCAAGACCAGACAGCTGAGAGCCATTACATTTTATTTGTCTGAAAACACTCTCAAAAAGCTATTCTATTATTCTAGTATAAACCACATCACAACACAATGTACTGGATTTTATCCTATTTCTCTCTAACTTTATTTTAATTGAGATATTTGTTGATTCATGTGCCTCCAACGCGATTTCTAGCACTTGTATTGCATGTCTCACTAGCAGCCTAATTGCTCCACAAAGAAGTGGCACCTTCAACTGTATATTCAAATAGGACAGAAGATGACTATTTGTAATTAATATGGTACTCTACTGGACATGCCTCTCCTTCACAGTTCTCTCACTTCTTCACCTCCAAATACCTTCCTCACTGCCGTGGCATCTGCTCATGTTCCACTTTCTCCCTCTTCTGTCCTCCTGCTGCCCAACGAGCTTACTCTCCCATAGTTCTCCTCAAACCTCCCTTGCTATCCTACTAAGTCTGCTATTTTCTTTTCTCATTTTTCTTTCTAATCTTGCAGGTGGAAAGCGAGGTCTCCATTTTTTTCCACATGCATACCTTCCCCATATTACCTCTGTTCCCCACTTTTCATTGAATTCTTGGTGTTTCCTCAGAGCAGCTTCACAGTTTTAATTTCAGACTGACAACAAAGGAGGTGTGAGGAAGCTCTTATTCACTCCTCACTTTCACTGAATTAGGTTAGTAACAAACTCTACTTGCCACAGCGCAATTGCTACATCAGGCTCAAGGAAGAGGCACACTTATGAAAGTGCACAGTTATGAAAGTCAAACGCATCATATTGGCACCCCTAACAGTACATTACATGGCCACATTTCAAGCTCTTGCCCAGACAGCTGGAGGCATGAAAGAACCTTATTTCAGAAAAGCTGCTTGACAATACAAAACTTTTCTTCTCCCAGAGGTGAGTCACTTAATTTGAAGTTTTCTTCCAAAAAAAACAGAAACCAAAAAACCTCCAACTTTACCTGAGAAACATGTGGGTGAAAAAACAGCTTTAAGCTTAGCACGGTTAGAAACAGCAGACAACCAAGCCTCATATGGGAAAGCATCAAGTATTATGATGCAGGTGGTCAAACTACATCACTTACAATAAGTCTTAGCTATATTTTCCTTATTTCCTATCCCATTTAAGAAGTCCTCCTATTTCCTTACATTCCTTTCTTTTCTCCTTAACAGACTTCTTCTTTACTTCTATCCTTCTGTACCTCTGCCAATCCTAATTCTGTTAACTTGTTTTGAGCTGCCACACATACTATTCTAGATCAGATTCTATAACCTATTTTTAATTTCAGTATGTTTCTTTATCTTATTTCTTATACTTTCTAATGTTTTTGCCTATCTTAGCGACAGGAAATTAACATATCACTACAGTCTTCACCAAACAGTCCTTAAAAAAAAAAAAAAAAAAAAAGTTGATTTTCACTTGGCATGATGAAGTCACACAGAACTTCAATACACTTCAAGTTTTTCCCAAAGAAGCTAAACTTCATTTGTCATCTCCTATCCCTTAAGTTATGGTTTAGAAACAAGATTTCTGTTACTCAGGTTTTGAACATTAGGGCCTCCAACTGAATCTCCTCAATACAGCTCCTCAGCCTTTGTACTGCCAGCAGTAGGAATCCCAAGCTTAAAAAGGGCAGACAACGCATATGGTTTAACTGCAAGGTTTACTAGTTACAACAAAAAAATTAGCTAAGGACATTGGAAATAAGTTAAACATTAGTATTTTTCTGAAAAGAAGCCTGAAAACGTTTACAGATTATAATTTCATCCACAAAAATCAAATGGCAAAGGTGTGGGACATGTTTCACTGTGAAAAATATGACTAGGCAAGCCTAAGTATCTTATCTGAACTGGATCTAGGGGGACATTTCAGATATTTGTTTTAAGTCAGCACAGCTGTTCACTAGGTGAAACTCAAATATACTTAAGTAAATATCTGAACAGAAGTGGAAAGGGGTCATCTGTTTTCTAATTATTTTAGTCACTAATACTAGAACCATTTCAAGATTATTAGGAATGAGTCATGTTTTGGAACTAACCTGTCAAGACTGGGGGCGGGGGGAGCAAATATGAAGCAAGAAGTGTCACTACATCTTAACAAGTAAAACTCCTGATGATCTCCAGAAATGTTGCACACACAGAACTACCAGAAACACATTTAGCACAAGGTGCTGAACCCACAAAGAGAAAATCAAGTGCTCTTTGGAACATTTTACCAGTCATTGTAGCACAAAAAGCCATATACATCTTGTTGCCTTAGCTGTGATTGGAGTAGATTTTCTGCAGAAAATAAAAGAAAATTTTTTTCCTTAAGTTTCACAGTAAGACAGTCAAACAAGGAACAGTGCACTTTAGAAAATGGTTGGTCCGTTGCTAAGAGGGTCTACTTACACTTAGGGTTTTTCACTGCTGGAAAACAACTGAAAAGCCCAAAAGTAGTCTAGCGTCATCGATCACCTTATTTAAGGATAGCATGGTTTCTTGATCTCCTTTAAAAATTAGTGAGCCTTGTAAGTGAGAAGGTGGATGTAGACACAGTTGATAGTCTTCAACTTGCAAAGCTATTTCACTATATGGAGTGACCAGAACTCATCGCACTTCTTTACAAATCAGCCAGCTGTTCAAACAGCTAAACTAAATCCTGTTGCTAGGAGAATAGCACAAGGCAGTAAAGACTTGAACAAACATTGTGTTTCGAAACAAACCTTAATTCATTCTCACAACAGCAAGCACATAAGAATCTGGTAGCCTAAATGAATACCAACAGCAAAGACAAATTACGGGATCTGCAAACAACTCCATGCAAAAGCTCAACTCTACTAAAGCACCAAAGTGTTTCTAAATCAAAATCAATTAATAAAATATAGGCCAATACTCATATGAAAAGAAAATTGTTTAAAGTCACAGAAAGCACTGCAATCTTGGGCTATTCTACTACTTGGAGAGTCTATACAACATCAGAAATTAACTGGCAAGGAAACTACATTCTATCATGCTCTAACAGAGACAAGCCAAATTTTATAAGGTTAGTTTGACCTCACATTTCCCGATTGTAAAAAAAGGTTACCAGGGAGTGGTGACCCTTACTAAGCCAGCTAGTGCCAGGATTAAGCAGGACAATATACTGTGTTCAAGCTTACTCTTAGAAAACTGGGCCTCTAAACTATAAATTGAGTAAAGGCTTTTTAAATTTAACAGAATTACATAAGTATTCAGATATTTACTTCACTGTACAATTAATCCTGCAATTCTCTACAAGTACTAATTAAAACCCAAAACCAAAAATGAAGTTATTTTTGGACATAAGAGCAAAGATAATTTTTAGGATATAAAATAAGCGATAAACTGGGACATTCAAGTAGCCATCCCATTACACAATTATAGCTCAATTCCATTTTAAATTAATGCTGCAATCAAATAACTGCCCCCCTTTAGAAAATGTTATAGACCCTTCAGAAAGTGATTAGTAGCTCTGTGCTTGCAATTACTTTGATTTAACACTTCAAATATCTTTATCCATCTTAAAGGTCACTCAGCTTTGCAGTAGGCCTCTTGATTTCATCTGCCAAAATAGCTGTTCACTGCATCACTTATTCCTAATCACTTTTTGGTAGAAAGAGTTGAATATATCAAACAGGTTGATGCAAATCATACTCATAAGAATTTTTCATTTTCCAGTTAACTAGCAACATAGTCCCTGCTCTGGATATTTACCTCAGCTGTGTAATCCAGCCATAGGTATCCCTGTAGCTGCTGCCTCACATCCACATTTTTCATAAGATCACAACAAACAAATCAGAAAAATGCACTAATAGATGGATTTTTAAGACCAAGCCAAGTATGAAGTACAATTTTGCTTCAATTTAAGTATGAAACTACAGTGGTGGATCAGAGATACTGCAGAACCTAAAAGCAGAGATAGTTTGAATTTAATGGAGATTTTTCAACATACAGTACACCACAGTTCCTGTGATGCTATAAAGTTGTAAGATAATTCCTCATCAAGTTATACTGAAAAAGTTGTAGCAGTAACAGAAAAAAGAGTAAGTCACAACATCAGTATTCCCTGCAACATTAAAGGCCAGGTTTAGGACCAAAGCAATGGTTCTTCATTCCCTAGGCAGCTCCTACCTCTGTAAAAATGACTCAGTAAAAAAGTAAAAGAATGTCCAGAACACAAACACTTAGCTGTGCCTAAGACAACATTCACACTAACAACTCACACTGGAACTTACAATGGGACAACACAAATCATTTACTACTGCAGAAGGGATATCCACTAATTCTCCCCGTATTTTTTGAAACTGTAAAAAGGAATTGCACTGGAAACTGCTGTCAATGCCTGTAAAGTAGTACACATGCTTTGTGTTTGTCTCTTCACAGTCTTCCTTCGAACTAGTTACCAAAAACATTACCCAACACCTAAGTAGGTAATATAAAATCCCACTGCTTTGCTCTTTGAGAAGCTTTGCAATTTTTAGCTCCAGACTAAATAAATTTATTATTTCCACATAATGGCTTATATTCGCTCCTACTTACAGATTGCTCTGCTCAACTGTAAATCTGATTACTTTGGGTGAGTCAGAACTGAGGCTACATGATCTTTGTTCTTCGCAACGCTATAGATTGAGTAGTGCATTTAAACTGCTTTGGTTTGCAAAGCAGACTGGTTTTTGTTCAGATCTAAGATGTGCAGAAGTTTGTTCTTGAGGAACCAGAGTCTACAAAGTAAAACTTGCTGTAATATGTATATAAGTAAAGGTACTTGAGAGATTTCTATTTCAATGTTTACCTAATTTACCTATTATGTAAGACTAGGATACAGACAACGGTCTTTTTTTTTTTTCTTTCTGTAAGTGTGCTCTTAGAAATTAGAAGGAAACATTAAAAAAAAAGTTAAAAGTTATTGATATGTACTTTCAATTTCAAAACATTGTGAATTAAAGCCTCATACCTAAAAGGAACTTAATACAGATAGCCTACCTGACGGCTGTCATAACCAAAGGGAGTACTTGATAAATTGGTGGTAACACTGTGTAGAATAATTTCACCACTCAAGGATCCAGAAGCAATGTAACAATCATTCCAATTATATGTTATACACGTCACTTCATCTTTATGATCCTGTGAGGGAGGGAGGTTAGAGGGAGATGGTTAAAGACATTTAGGACAATCATATTCTGTGCTTTTGCAGAAAATCTTCAGCTTGGTGATTTTTTTTTTTCCGATTACCTGTAACATTTAAAAAGATTATTTAAGAGTTATTATTGAATATCCCAGAAAACAGCAGCAAAACATACTGAAGATCAGACATTATATTTTAACCACTGCCTGTTTTCAGAAGATTGTTTTAACAAATTAGTAAAGATGATGCTGTAATTATATACAATATTTTAATAAGACAACCATAGAGATATCTCCCACAGGTGTCACTAATGTTATTTCAAAAGTAAAGCCTTCCAGAAACCAGTGGTATTTGAATACACTTTCTGTTAATCTGATGTACCGTGGCCAACCTCCCCTTCTGTCACTTTTAGTATCAACACATATATATACACCAAATAGCTTTTCAGTATAGGCATTTGCAATGATGATATTGTGTTTACTGAATAGATGGGGGAAGACAATCAAGTGCTTCTAGCCCAAAAAAGGGAGAAAGAGATATTTAAAGTACTGTATTAGCTACTTTGCAATTTTGTTTCAAACTGTAACTTTAAAAGCCCAAGGAAAAAGAATAAATCAAAGTTAAAGTACTATAGCCTCTTTAACAGTGGTTTGAAACAAGGCCAAAATCAGCTGCTGAAGGCATCACAGAAATATACTAGACCATCGTAAGTTTTGTGCATCATAGCAAGGTTCTAGAGAATTCATACTGGATCAGTTAGAAGAGGACAACCATGTCCCAGTTTTGCATAACATGAGTTCTATGACAGCATTCTACAATTACAAAAGTGTTTTCTTGTTTAGCATATCAGAAACATCAATTATCTGAAATGCTGCCCTTGGAGAAAATCCCATCAGAGAACAGCAATACAAATTCTCAAAATCAGAAGCCTGTTCTGAAAATATAAACATACATTATTATAGAATTGTACATTGAAGACATCAAGTTAAGTAGGCTTGTTAAATTAAATTTGCTATTTACAGCACATAGAGAACACAAACTTGAAAAGACATATGTGTGCTAGCTTCTACCTGTGAACTTGATCCTACAGATGCATGACTTAGAGAAGGTATATTTTTCACAGCTGGCATCAAAAACTGGATGTCATGAAAGCTACAGTTCTTTCTGAGACAAACTTACCTTAAGGCTTCGGTAAACCTTTCTGGATTTCAGATCCCAGATATTAACCGTGTTATCAAGGCCTCCACTCACAATATAAGAAGAACTAGAATTCAAGCTCACACATGTCTGTTTTGCCTGAGAAGGGGAAAAAAAAAAATCTATGTTAAAGATCAGGGATTTATTCAAATGTACTTAGAAGCATACTGATGTGTGGTTTCATCTTCGTTAACACAAACAGTCCCACTACTGACAGAACTATTGCTACCCTACAGTCATTTCCCATCAAAAGGCATTTAAAATCCAGTCCAGTTTGGACATATGCTTAATATATTTTAAAATTTAAATACATTTATTAATAAACTCTCAAATATTTTCTGTCAATATGCATTTTTCCTTTATATTATAGCTCTGTAAAGTACAATCATAGACTTCTATTCAGGTCTTGAGTTTTAGAGAGAAAATGCTAAAAAATTCCTTAAAAGAAAATCAAAAAGGTGTCTAAGTCATGTACTTCACATTCACTAAACATTACAAGGAATATTATAGCAGCAAACCTCGTAATTCTATAAAGTGATTCTTTTTAAAATAATCACTGAAGTACCAACTTTTAAAAAATGTCCATCTTAATGACAGACTTACATTCAGTTCTATCATGTTGAAAATTCACTTTTAAGTTCCAGAGATCTGAATTAAGTAAAAACAAGTCCATGTAATTATTGACATGGTAAAATTGGAAATGATTACATTAGTTATAGATCGGATTTAGTGAAATGCCCATGACAAACACTCCACCTTTGAAAGTGTTTGCTTCAGCAACCTAAAAGCCCTGTTTGAACACCTTTTCAGAAAATTTCCAGTCCAAATTAGCATTACAATAGCTATCCAAGGAGAATAATTAGAATGGTTTAGAACACTAACAAGTCATTCAAGTAACCAAGTCAAGAGACTCTTCTAAAACTAAGTCCAGCTTTCTGAAGAGTTTGTAGTGCCATGCTTCCATTTAACGGGACAAAAAAAACCCCAGCCAGAACAGAAATTCTCCTACTTCACGTATTTCCAGAAGCTAGTGCATGTATACACCAAGAACAACCTTTTATATAGACTCATGTTTTTTAATATGGAGTTCACAGGCATGCATAATAGCGACAATTCAAGATGTTCAAACTTGAGCTCTGTTCCGTCACCTACACATTAGATCAAGTTTGAACCACTGACTGCCTCAGGCGATCACACTGAGGCTCAACAGGCAAATTGCCCTAGCAGAAAGCCATCAGCATCAGATGCCAGTGTCCCCCCATTTGTATTTTCTTACTGGTAGAACTATTTTAGAAGCACTACTCCCCCCACTCTTTATATGCATATAACTACATGCATGGAAATGTTTTTACATACATGTCACTAACCCTAACAACACTAAAATTAAATTGATCCCCAATATGCAGAACAGACATGATGCAAACTACACAAGCTGAAGTGGGGAAAAAAAAAAGGACACGGCATTACTCATACTTACTCCTTCAGCTATTTCAAAGAGTGGAACAGGTTTGCTTTTACAGCTTGAAACAACAATTTTATCACCAGCAGCAGAAGCAGTGGCTAGGTATCTATCTTAGTCACAAGTTATGGACCATAATTGTATTACAATAAAAGCAACAGTAAGTTTCCTTCACTGAACAGAACACAGAATGGTTAAACAGTCTGAAGTACTGTACCTCGAAGGGACATAATGAAAGCTTGGAAAATAGCCTTAAGAAGCTCTTGCATTAACTACAGCCCTTACTTCCCAATACAAGGCAGAGCAATTTCTTTTAGAGAGCAGAGGTGAACTACCTGTCAGATATTATTTAAGAGCTCTTTCTGCTAAGGTAGCTTATCTGATCTACAATTTTGTTTTCCTACCACCCCTAGTAAGGGCCACAGCCATCACTAGAGTTCAGAGGAATGCTGTCAGCAGACTATGGATTTAAGGAACACTCCTGTTCCTGACAGATGTTAAGTGACTTCGCCATATAGTTTCTAGAGTACAATGAATGCCTGTGAATTTGCCTCCCTCCGTACTGAAGGAAGAAAAAACAAAAACCCAAAAAGAACCTTTAATGATACCAAGTACCTCAAAGTAGTGAAAAAGCCTTCAATACGGAACTACAGAGCAGGGAAACTGCCTCTGCACCCCCACCAAATGAACAGAGTAATAATTTGGATGCACATCCTGTATGTCTTCAGGCCAATGCCCATTTTTATTTTGTACGTGTTTATTTAAGAATACAGGTTAACTGGCTGGATTTAACACCAAAGAACTGGTAGGCAGATTTAGTGCTTGCTATTTCTTACATTATTTTAAAGGACCGTTTTAGCTTACAAAATTATGCAGAAGCAAAACCAATGCTTGACCTCTAACAAAGTAACAAACATTCAAAAGCGTATAGAGTAAGATACTTCATTTTTTCAGTTTTGGGGGATGAAGAGGAGACTAGGCAGAAGAAAGCATGACAAGACAGACTGTCTATAGCTAAAGTTTACTAAACAACAGATGTAAGTGTGCATATACACAAATATAAATATTATATCTACCATTACTCTCCATAATCAAAACATCCATTTGTATTCTGGTTGTTTTAACTTTTTTCTCATTCATCCACTTATTTGCAGACTTAGAGGACAGACATTCAGAACTTGCAGGACGTAGTTGTTATGTACCAGCATTCTGCCCTTTTACATCAAGATTAGGCATCACCACCTTTTCCCAGGACAGCCATACAGGCTGTTCACCTGATACTGCACTATTTTAATGAAATTTCTCATATATTCACCTAACACATAGCACTTCATATCATTATCCTATAATAGGCTTTCAAGACAGAAGTGAAGGGTCTAAATGGGCCAGATCTGTTTTCATGTATAAATCACCACCTTCCTATGGATGTTTTCCTACACAGCCAACAGGTTTGTGCTTCCTCTTAAACACTACAAACAGCACAAAGAAAACCACTGCCTACAGAGTAAGAGGTAAATGTACACTATCAAAGACTATCAGAATCAACGAGTAGCCGTTCAAAGAAAACAAACACATCTTTCATTACAATTTTCCTCTCTATGCTATGCATAGAATTTTACTACACTAGCAATTGCTTTGCTCAACCTTGTCATTAAATTAAGCACTGCCTTGAAAGTGAATATTGTAATCAACTACTGAAGAAACAAATGAGTAAGCTTTACAGTTGGCAGGCAATTCAAGCATATAACAATCACTTAAAAAGTGCTAACCTCCTAAAGAAAGAGAAACTTCTTCGGAAGCATTAACCAGCATGAGTTTATTTTGTAAACCACTTCAACAGAGAACCACAAAATTTTCTTCACAATATATACAAATCTTTTAATCCGAGACTTCAAAACTGCATCAGGCCTGTGATTTACAGACACTTTAATAAAAAAAAAACCTCACTGAAATTTTGCAGAACACCCACAAAACTACGGTTGAAACTGTAAAGGATACTATTGCTGGCCCAACATAGCGAGCTGACTGGATGTGAGGGTGTATGTGGGTTGAACTGCTCCACCACAGTTAGAGATGAAAAATCCCATATTTTAACATCATCTCCTGATGAAGCAAAACGTATGCTTTCTTGCATGGCTGCACCTGTTTTTGAAAAAAAAAAATACATTTAAAAAAATGAAGAGACACATGTATAAAGAGTAAATACATACAAGAGGTCACTTTGCAGATCAAGAATTTTATCTATGCCATTTAATACTTTTTTTCTTGATAACCAGGACATTTTATTTAGTTACACAATTAGCACCATTCAGCTGAATGCACCACTGAAAGCAGTAGACACTCCACACTTTCATTACTTAAATTCTTGAAGGAAACGTATGCTATTTTTATCCTGCACAAAGGAAAAGCCATCCCAGCTATAGTAGC
Source organism: Antrostomus carolinensis (assembly GCF_000700745.2). Lineage (NCBI taxonomy): Eukaryota > Metazoa > Chordata > Aves > Caprimulgiformes > Caprimulgidae > Antrostomus > Antrostomus carolinensis. The sequence goes on along the minus strand of NW_010340004.1, from coordinate 1,005 downwards.
AAGAGACTAAAAGGAGGCTTATATCTCCACAGAGTTTACAGCTGCCAAACACGAAGGTGTGACTATTTCCAGGACTCACTTCCAACCAGTAGATGGAGATACACAAGCTCGAATCAAACCGACTGTTGCAGGGAATGGCTGTAAGTCTGGATGCAAAGGACTCACTCACAGAATCACAGAATGTTGGGGATTGGAAGGGACTTCAAAAGATCATCCAGTCCAATCCCCCTGCCGGAGCAGGAACCTAAATGAGATCACACAGGAAGGCGTCCAGGCGGGTCTTGAATGTCTCCAGAGAAGGAGACTCCACACCCTCCCTGGGCAGCCTGTTCCAGTGCTCTGTCACCCTCACTGTAAAGTAGTTTTTTCTCAAGTTTAAGCAGAACCTCCTGTGTTCCAGCTTACACCCATTGCTCCTTGTCCTATCGTTGGGCATCACTGGGAAAAGCCTGGCTCCATCCTCCTGACATTCGCCCTTTACATATTTGTAAACATTAATTAGGTCGCCCCTCAGCCTCCTCTCCTCCAAGCTAAAGAGACCCAGCTCCCTCAGCCTTTCCTCATAAGGGAGATGCTCCACTCCAGCGTTCATCTCGCCATTCTACAGGAGATGTCCGAAAATTATCTGAACTAAACCTTTAACATTATAACACGGGTGATGATGAGTCACTTTTCAAGGGAGCTTACACAAAAAAACAAAAAGAACAACATACTGCCCTTTGTTTTGACAGACACCGTTGTAAGAGCTGGAGCCGGGCTAGCCGGTTCCAGGTTTGCAGAGTTTATTCTCACCTTTTTACTCTGGGTAACTGTAAACTAGTGACAACCAAGGACTCAAAAGGGAGCCTTTCGTTCACCTGAAAGCACAACCACTCTTTAGCTAAGAGTTTCCGGGACGCTTCTGCAGAGCTGCCGGCCACTAACTCGCACTACCGAGGGGGCTTAAGAGAGGGGCACCAGCAGCACCAGCAAACTCAGTCAGGGAACTCGGGGTCCACACCCGCC
>NW_010340003.1:0-643 GCF_000700745.2 Antrostomus carolinensis | reverse complement strand
CACCAGTTCTGCCTGGGCTGCATCCTGCGGTGGGCAGAAAGAGCACCAACCTGTCCACTCTGCAGAAGACCCATGGAAAAGCTCAAGTTCTCTGTGCGGGCAGAAGATGACTACCTGGAGCAATTCCTCACACCCCCCGCGCAGCCATCGGTGGCCATGACCCAGGCAGGGAGAGCATCTGGCCAGCTGGACAACGGCAGTGCCCATGGCCCCGTGGCCGCCCCTCCATCCGCTCCTCAGGGGACACCATTGCTGGAAGAACAGGGTGCTGTGGGCACAGAGGCCAGGGCTGCCGCTGCTGGACGAGGAGGCCGTGGCCCAGTGGATGCAGCCTGGCCTGGAGGAACACGCAGCACCGCTGGTCCATGGCCTCATCCATGTCATCCTGGAGCGGTGCAGCGAGGAGGCCCGGAGGCTGCTGCGCTCCCACACTGCTGGGCAAGAGGCTGATGGCCCTGTGGCCAGACCCAGCTCAGGAGGCCGTGGCCCAGTGGATGCAGCCTGGCCTGGAGGAACACGCAGCACCGCTGGTCCATGGCCTCATCCATGTCATCCTGGAGCGGTGCAGCGAGGAGGCCCGGAGGCTGCTGCGCTCCCACACTGCTGGGCAAGAGGCTGATGGCCCTGTGGCCAGACCCAGCTC
>NW_010340002.1:0-1251 GCF_000700745.2 Antrostomus carolinensis | reverse complement strand
GGGGGGGCGGGGGCTTGGGGGGCGTTTTCTTCCGTGTCTATGAACGACACGCGGGGCCGGTGCGTGGGTCCGCTGCTGCCACTGAATGGCGAGGCGGCAGACGGGTGGATATCGTCACGGGGGCTGAGCCACTCGGTCCAAAAAGTTGGGTGTTTTTTGGTTGTGGGTTGTTTTTTTTTCTTTTTTTTAGGCGAAGGGAGGAGGAATAAGGAAGGAGAGAGAGGAGCAGGTTCAGCTTGGCTAATCGCGGGCGTTATGCAGCACTGCTGAAATCGCTCTCCTGGATACCTGTCCCAGGCTGAGCTCCCGCATATTAAGCTGACGCTACCGGGAGAAGCTATTTGAGACGAGGGTTGTACAGAAATTACCTCAGTTGCTATTCCCGATCGGCGCCGAGTATTAATTCCAGTGACCTCTACAGTAATATGGATATGCAACTATTTTCCGTCAAGGTATTTGTGTATGTGTGTGTGTCGCCTTTAGTTCTTATTTTAAGAAGAGTGGAGTCCACAAATAATGCAAGTTTTGCCTCAGTTAACGTTTTTGGGCTAGGCAACCCTCTCCGCCTGCTTCGTGGCGCCGGGGGCTTTTGGTGTTTGCTTTAATTATTTATCTTTTTATTGTCGGTATCTTCCCCCAATCAGCTCTAACGAAAGAGATCCCGGGCACGGTGCCGTCACAGCAGCGAGCAAAAAGGGAGGATATCGGTGCTCCTGAAAAGTGAGATCTCCCCCTCGCCTCCTTAACTGGGTCCTCTCCCACCCCCGAGAGGAGGGGGGCACAGGGGTTCCCCAGCGCTCCCCGCCGCCTGTTCACGTTCCGCTGGGCGGGAGGGAAGAGGGGGCTCCTGCTGGCCCGGGGGGACGGGGCCAGCCCTGCCCGCCGCCCTCAGCTTCTCGCTGGGCTCCGGCGCCGGGGTCGGGCGAGCTCACCGCACCGCACCACTCCCGGGTGTGCTCCGCTCCCTCGACTACGCGGGGGAGACCCCGTGTCCCTGGGGTGGGAAGGGGAAGGGGGATCCTCGTCGGGCTCCGGGGGCTTCCTCCCCCGCGGAAGGGGCGAGAGGCTGTGCCGGCGGGGAGTTAGCTGTCCCCGGCGCGGAGCAGCATCCCCCAGCGCTGGCATGTGTCTGTTGCGGGAATCCGAAGTGTTGGCAGGTGAATGTATAACACGGTTAAAAACACCCCCCCCAAAAACCCAACACAACTCGGGTAATAAAAAACCGATCAGTGACTGAAAGTGCATGCAAAT
>NW_010340001.1:15303-23057 GCF_000700745.2 Antrostomus carolinensis | reverse complement strand
TCTAGCCAGGGTCAACCCACCACAAACACCATTCAAAATGAGGAACTTTTGATGCAGCTGTGAGATGCTGCATCCAATGGTCATTAATATAGCACTAGGACAGCAGAGTGACACTCTGTTCAATGCCTGTTTCAGTGGTTTAACTTGTGTAGTTACCTGGTTAATGTCTCTTTCTTTATAGCTATTACAGAACCAAGCTAACTGGATTTCAACCCGAAACCCTCTAGTCTCAATGCTGAAAAATAGGAAAGAAGACAGCCTGCAGTAAGACACTGCACTATGGGATACCAGGCTTGCAAGTCAGGAGACACAAGGACTTATTTCTCAGCCACTGACTTGACATGTCTCTCAGTCTGTTAGTGCAATTTCTCCTTTAACTGTGTCTCATCTGTTTTGTAAGCTCTTGAAGCAGGACATAATCTTGTTTAGCATTTGTTCAGGGTGTAGAAAAAGAGAAGCCACTAGATAAAATACTCCCTTTCTAATCTGCTTGTAATGGAAACAAGGATAATGGAAAAATGATGGTAACAGAAGGGCAAACACAGATAATAACTTTACTCCTGACCACTTGAGGAGAATGGGCCATTATTGCTTTTTGATTTCTCAAGACAGCCTGGTCATTTGATGCTATATCCTTGGAGACTAATAGCTGACATCTTTCAAAGCAAAATGCAGTACAGTTGTATAACTGATGAAAATGATTGGTTGTGAACACAACGAATTTTACTTTATTTATTTATACTCCCAACAGAGGCAGAATGATATTATTTTGTGAGTGAAATACATTCAATTAAAACCTGAGCTGTGGGGGGAGAACTAAGCTGTTTTTCAAGTTCAAATTCAACTTTGTAAATAGTTTAGGCCACAAAAGATGGAAGAAAGTATTCAAGTATCCAAGTATAGCATTTCAGTGAATTTGAATTTAACTTTGCCTTTGTTTCAAAATAGCATTTTTCTATTTAAAAATGAACCTAATTTAAATGTACAGATCTACCTCCATATTCTTGTCATCTTTTGAGCAAACAAAACAATCTAAGCTTCCCACCTACTTTGCCTCACCTGGACAGAAAAACATAATTATTTTTCAAGAGGGAAGCCACTTTTACCCATATTAATGTGACCAATATTCATTTTTCAATCAGTCTAAGTGGCCGTACTCATTAAATCTCCATAGTTTGTTTACTTCTAAAACATGTCCATATCTCTCTTCATTAAAGTGAAATATGACTACTGTGGCAGTCCAGTGTATTCCCATTTCAGATATACTTTTAAGGAAATTAAGCAATTATCTTCAAAGAATCTGTAAGTTAGAAAATACATGTCAAGAACTGTACTAAATAAATGACTTCATAATTACAGCTAAACTGAGATGTTTGACAGAGAATCTCATGCTGACAAAACCCCAAGTCCCTGCAGAGTTACTATGAGGTCAAAAGAAAGGTGACACAGAGGTGCTGAAGCGCCAGCACTTTAAAAGCTGCTCCCAGTATGTGAACTGATGACCTTTCTGAGACTGAAGGTAAATATGGAATGAATTCATGCACTGTGATCTTGCTCTGACTATAATTATGTTCAAGATGCAAATGAACTAAGATGTGAATGACAGTGAGGGACTGAGGGATTGGGATGTGCATGAGGAACCAAGCTTCAATAGATCTCTTAAGTGTTTTTTCACATTGGCAGAGTATGTGATTGGAATTAGTGTTGAACTCCTTTCTAACTCCGGTATTGTTAAATGTAATTTGGCATATGCTTGAATAGGTAGGCTTCTGAGACTGACTGCAAATTTGAAGTATGAACACCATCCCCTGGAAATAAGAATTAGTTATCCTCCCACTGCTGATGTGCTGTGCTCTGCAGATGACAGCAATGGGTAGGCAGCGACAAGACCAACAGCAGAACTTCTCTGTTCTTAGTTTGGAACATCTGGAGCCAGTGAGCTGGAGCTGGTCTAACACTGAGGTGGAAACCAGACCTCTCAATTTGCCATCCCTGGGGAGTAGGCAATGACATGTAACCTGCCCTAGTGAGGAATTCCTGGCTGTATAATACAAGAGGAAACACAAAAAACGTCCACTCAGATAACTGTTCAGGAATTTCTCATCTTGCAAAATCTTATGGTTATTACAGAGAATGAGAGTGCTGGGTTGTGCACCCACCAGAGACTTGGAGGTATCACCCTGAAAGAGAAAAGAATGACTGTATTGTAGAAACTGTTCTAGGAATAGCTTTGAAGCAAGGGATGTGAGATAATCCTATTTATTTTGATGGAGTCAGGGCTATAGATTGTCATAGTCCAGCTCTTGAGTGTATATTTTTAGCTTCATTCTGTAAGATGGAAAGTTGATAAGAGAGTTCACCATCCTGTTCTGGGAAAGAGCTTCCTTATACAACTTTTTAAGTTTTCATGGGGGATAATATAAGCTGTTGGGGATGTTTCAAACTCATTAGGTTGAACAATGAATCAGTAACCATTTTGTTGTTTTCTTCTAGGAACTAAACCTCAGTCCTACAGAGCTAATATATTTTAGTGCAGCAAGTAAATTACCCATCTGGTAGCTGCATGGTGTTTATATCTTTATGTACTGGTTTCTAGAAGAGCATGTAGAGTGGATATCAAATTATGAAGGGGTATCTGCAGATTTTCTTTTACAAGGTACCTTATTTGGACTAGATGATTGTTGTAGGCCCCTTCCAACTGAAACAGTCTAGTCTATTCTATTCATCCTTCTCTCTTCTGGCTGTTCATCTCTCTCCCCCAACTCTATTTCAGGAGTGTGTCCTCCGACCAGCTGGCCATGCCTCTGGTGCTGGGTGTCCCCTTGCAAAGCTAAGCTGCTAAAAGCAAATATCTCATTCTGTACTGGATGCTTCTGGTTCCTATGTCTCTACAGAACATAGCAATTCAGACAACTTATTTGTCAAGGTTAAGCCAAAATTCCTGCTAAGATTTTTTTTTTTTTTTTTTTAAACAGTGAATCATGTGAATTAATTAATAGCAAATGACCTCATTTTTGCAAGAATGTTTTGTACTTTCAACTCCGAATCCTGCCCCTGTAGTCTACACACAGGTGATGGAATAATTTAGTAACTATGGCACATCAAACAATAGATTTGCTGTGACAGCAACAGAGACCCATGTACCTCTATGCAAGCTGTACAGTCTGTAGTAGTGGTGGAACAACTTTAAAGTGATAAAATTTAAAGCCAATTCTCTGCAATGGAAAGCACAAGACAGACAAAGAGCTTAATAAAATGTTTAGACTGAATGTAGTTGTGATAGTTTCTTAGCAAGGTACTTTCCTAAGAGCAAATGCCTCATTAATTTTGAGCACTTCAGCCTGTTGTGAACTATTAAAGCCTAATAAGAATGCTACTCATCACAAACTCACAAAATAAGATGTCTTTATTAACTCAATAAGCACCCTGATTATTTGTGTTTCCTGCCTGCTTAGGCTAGAGAATCATGTAGTTGTCCAGTGTGCAGATTGTTCCTCTCTGTATTATCCAGCATTCCTGACAGAGGTTTTTTTTCCAGCTTCTTGTGTTCTGGTTTGCATCTGGGTGGCCATTTGGGCAAAACCAATATTTTGGTATACAGCTTCCCAGTACTCAACATAATGAGGAGTAGAGGCAAGACATACAGAGTAGTTAACCTGTAAGCTGGACTTAAGGAAGCTGGGAAATACACAAGAGGAAGGAGAATATAGAAGGAACAAAAGGAATAACAAGCATGAATCAATATTCATTCCACTGATTTTCATTTCAGAGCTTCTGTTGAGGATTTTTACTTCATCCTTCTTGGATTCAGCAGAAGAGCTCTATATAGGCAATGTTAAGAAAGTGCTGTCGTATTTTTCATATGCTAGTATGGTTTATGTGTTCATGTTTCTCACAGTTAGGGGTAATGGGAAGAAATGCAATCCCAAACTTACAGGGAAATGGGGAAACCATTGAAAGAAGCCCTCTGGCTGACACTAGACTACAGAAATTATTTTCTTAACCAAAGTGAAGATCTTTAATAAAAGCTCATTATCAGCTTACTAAAGTTCTTATGCTAGTGAAGAGTCTGACAGTTCATCTAAAACTAACTACAGAGAAGATCTTACAAAGGAATAAAACTTGAAATCTACTTATTTTCAACTCTTATATTCAATTAACATCATTACAGAGCCCACAATCCTCACCCTAGCTGCTTATCCTTCGTGCACACACTCCTGTAACCTCATAGTACCTTCACTCCTGTTTATGCAGATTCAGAATCAGATGCCTTCTTCCTGCCCCCAGTTTGGGTAAACAGCCTTTCTTGGTCCAGCTGTGAGCACTTTTTTTTTTTTCTTTTTTCTTTTTTTTTGTTTTTTTGTTTCATGCTATTCCAAATGCTGGCTGCAGTCACTGTTTTTTATGGACTCTAATAGTTTATGGTAAGGTTATAAGGGTAGCCAAGTGGTATATTAAACCAATGGTTTTTTAAACTTGTGCATAATGCAGTATTTCTAATTGCTTCCTGTTTGCTGTCACTTGCATGGAGACCACAGCCTGTGCATTATTTGATTACTGATATGGACTTTTCTGTGCTTAAGCCCTTCTTGGTTAACTCTCTGAGAACTATGGCCTGATGTTGTAGTGTTATGCATTTTCCAGTCTGAGACAAGTAATCCAGGTGAACATGTAAGAAACACATTTTCCCTATCATGTTAAATCACTTATAGAATCTTATTTAGTGATATTCCCTGACAGGCAGCTGGCTTGGAATAATCAAAATTTGACTTGATGTTAAGGAAATACATATTCAGATCTGTTGCTAATCAAGAAAACTATACATGTAGTGAAATTCTTCAGTTCAATAGAACGCGGTAACTGCACTGTGTAAATAATGAAAAGGCCAGCTCCCATCCAGGTAGATTGATTCAAAATGGTTGTCACCTGTGCAAGCAACTGTGCATGTCTCCCTTTGGGCATTTCCCCATCTTCCCTTGTACTACATGCTGTCCTTTGGATCCTGAAGACCTTCCTGGAGACAGTCTATTCCAGTGTCATGGCATCAGTGTCTCAGCATAGAAGTATCTCATCTGGTTTACTGAAGATGGCAACTTCTTCTGGCTTTTTTTTGTTTTCCTCCTGCAGTTAGAATTTTCTTAGAATTGGTCCATCTAGAGACAGACTCTTGAATAACCTTTTCCTATGAGGATGTCCTAGTTCCATTATTTTCTACTATGTATTCATTCATTTGTGCAGGAAACATCTCAGTAATCTCAGAGTCAAGGTGCCCACAAGTCTCTCTGTAGCCACTTCAGTATTAAGGGCAGACTACTTTCAGCACTTTCATTCCACTTCTTAAAAATAATTTCTGAAGAATTTGTTCACTGTGAAGCTGACAGTGCCTTGGGACTGTGCCTTTGAGTAAAAGGATGGCACTGGTGGGCACTGCTGAAAGAAAGGTGGTTGTTTTTTGATACCAGATTCCCAAGATCAACAAATACAAATACATAATTGCGTTCAGTTGGTACTTCTCTGCATCTGGAAGCTAATCCACAACCTCATCTGTCCAGGCAAAAAATCCCCAACATCTTTTCCACCAGATAGGAGAGACTAGGTTCTCTCCTTCAGTTTGGGCTGTTCTCAAGCTAGGCAACATTTTAGTCTTACCTTACAAGCTGCTCCCTCCTAAACTTCCCTTATCCCTACTACATTGGGCAACCTTTTAAATTCCAGCCTTTTAAATAACTGACTCTCATACCCTGCATCTATTTGTCTTGCCCATCAGGGCCAGCTGCATTTAGGAGTCTTTAATGGAGTGGGATGACCTGGGAAAGGAATACTGCAAAGTACTTCCCCTCCGAGAAAAGGAAATATGCCACTCCCCTTATACTGTGAATTCAGGGATTGGTTAGAGGACAATGAGGTGAGGTAGTGGTTCCCCTTTCTCCTGTGAAATTATGCAAACCTGGTAAAAGCATTGCACATTCTGGTGAGTACATTTGTCTTCAACATCCCTTGGCAAAACCAGTAAATTACAAGCTGTTGTCATACTTTGTGGTTTGAGTCTCCTAGCAACAGTACTTCCTCTGAAGATGACCCTTGTCATTTCAGAGTGGCTGAACCTGGAAATTTTAAATAGACTGGTATGGTTATAATGAACATTAAATGAGTCTTTTCTTTATAAAAGCCTCATTCCACATTAAACAGATTTTATATCCACATTTCATGATAGCTTAATGATAGTATATGATAATAGTTGTGCTTATTGTGAATAGAAACACAAAGGATATAAGTGGTTTCTTTTTCAGAAATGTGCCTGAGTTAATGTTTAATAAGCCAGCTGTTTTTAAAAAACTTGTCTTCTCGGAGATTGAGAAAAACAGCTCTTATTTACTGAAATAAGGCTTTAGGACTTTACAACTGATATCTATTATTAACACACCTGAGATCCTAGTGTGTGACTGGTAAGTATTTACTTGACTTTAATTTTTCTAAAGTTCAAATTTTATTGAAAATCCTTTCCTTACCCCCTGTTTTACAAAACTCAGGCATTTTCTTTTCTTTATGAAACAGAGAATTGTAATGGAAAGATTTTTAAGTGGCACAAAACTGGCTGAAGACCTTAAAGAAGTTGATACAAGTTGTACACTGACCGGTGCACAGCTCAGTCACAGGGAACCTTCAGAGATTTGTCCTGTCTGTGATGCTGTTTAGTACTTTTATTAATGGACTGAATGACAGTGTGGAACTGATGCTTACACACTTTGCACATTCTCTCGATGGTTGGATGAGTATTTAGGCAGATCCTGACACAGTGAGGAACAGGATGCAATCTGATGAAGGTGAAGTCCTGCACCTGTTGAGGAATAGTCCCTTAGGAAAAATGTCCTTGGGAAAAGGATCCATCATATGGAATGGCCCACACATCAGGCATGAATCAATAATGCCAGTGTGCAGGGGAAAAAAACAAACATTTTTCCTGATAAAATGTCATGGGAAATGGATAAGTCCTTCTGCTTTATTGTGCTCTAGTGGGAGTGCTCTATTCAGTTTGGAGCAGCGTGACTTAGGAAGGATATCAACAAGAGCAGTGACAAAGATTGTGAAGCTAGAAAACATGGTCTCTGATGAAAAGTGAAAAAAAATAGGATTTGCTTACCTTCATGAAAACTGGGAAGCAATATAGTAAAAATCTTTTAATATATAACTGGGATGCCATTGGAAGTGTCAGTTATAAGTTACTCTCCCTCTCCAGAGAGCCTCTCTGTTTCATATATGAAACTAAGAACAAAGGAAGTCACTAGAGTAGGATAAGCTGAGGCTCTGGTTTGAAACATGTGAGGCACAGATTTAGATTCTCTTTTCTTAATGCATTAAGAAATAAGATGTGATTTTAGAGAACACCATTAAAAAAAAAACATATGCAGGTAAACTGGTCACAGTTCTGTATTATTCAGGTCTCAGATACACATGCATATATTTAACATTTGATGATATATAGCTTTATTTCTCCATATATAAAATAAGAGATGCAACTGAGTTCAGTGACTGATAACCTGGATAATGAATCTAGTGTGATTCTTTATTGTATATGCAGTCTGCACTGCAGTTATTGATTGTACTGTACTGGCTGCAGACATTGCCAGAAATGCATATAGGAATCCTTTTCCACCTGCTATGTTAATTATTCCCTCTACATTTCCCTCTACATTTAGCAGTGTACTGGACTAGTCAAAGAAATTTGTAAATTGACATCATGTATGATGTTAAGG
>NW_010340001.1:0-15276 GCF_000700745.2 Antrostomus carolinensis | reverse complement strand
AAGACTATTCATGTAATATAGTTTTATGGTTACAAGTACAAGAGTGCAACATTGTTACCTAGAGAATGAAAGTGATTGACTAGAAAAGGGCTTAAATTGCACAAATTTTCTCACCAGCTCTTGTCAAAGTATATAAAGCAGTTTGATTTGGTCTATTGGAGGATATCACAAGAATCCTTTTGAATAAATGTAGTTCTTGATAGGATGAACTTGCATAGAAAAGAACACCTCTGCAACTCGTGTATAAATGCCAGAAAAAAAATCCTTTGTGACTCTTTTGAATAGCTATTTTTTGTCTTGTATTTGGGATTTCTGTGCCTGAGACACAGTGAAAGAGACCACTTGCTTTAGCTGTAGCAGTGAACATTGTATTAGCCAGCTGTGCAGTTGAAGTTTCCTTAACTCCCATTAAGACCAGTGGTGATCTGGAAACCCCTCAGAGTCTGTGTGAAGACCTGGTGCACTGCTGTGGTGCATTTTGACTTCCACAGGTGGGTGAAAAAAGTTGCTATTCTATTCTGTAGGCAGCTGTAAGAGGCCACAAGAGGAGCCAAGCCCTGGTAAACCAAGCAGACAACAGTGGACTATGTCTCCAGAAAAGTTTTTCTTTGGGGCAATCTGGGTCACCAGCAAGGAATAGCCAAAGGTGAACCATTGCCTATTTAAGCAGGGTGGACACAGGGAGAGAAAACCTTGTGGTTTTCTGATCTGTTTGAACACATCTGAAATTAAACAGAAACACTAAAACCAAAATATTGCTAGGTGAGAATCACATCCTTATCTGCTATGCTTTTTGTTAAAACAAAAATCATGTGCATGCAGCACATTTCTCTTGCCCTGATGACATTCCCTTGTCCACTGAAGTAGTAGGTTCCTCTGTATTCTTATCAGAGCTTTTTGCCTGTATCAGTGGCAATGGCAGAGCACACAGCAGCAAGCTGATAGAAATGTTTTCATTCACTGCTGGTAAATGCAGAGAAGCTGATGAGTTACCTTCTGTTATAATAACATAGATGTTGTAACACTTGTCTTACTGAGTGAAAAATCCCTGACTTGTTGGGGAAATACATGTTATTTTGGAGCATCTCAGCATACTAAATTGTTAAAGAAACAACATTATCCTATGGAGGGTATAAGAGGTATACCGAAGATTTTTAGGTGCAGTAGAATAAATCCATTCAAAACATGAAGGCAGACAGATAAAAGCACTTTCTATCATGTACAGGTTATACAAGGAAGACAAATGAATATTAAGATACAAGTCTGGTCTGTACTGCTTTTTGCTCCATCTCTTGACTGCAGAAATTATGCATAGTAGACCTTTCTTGAAGCAAGTGAATCAGTGTCTAACTCTGTCTTTAACTGTGTAAGTAAAAGGCCACTGATAACATATATACACTCCTGTGTGAAATATGTCAGCTAAGATAAATTATGTCACTTAAATTTTACAGCAATACAGGATCTCATAAGAATTCAGACTGTAAGGGACCTCGGTTTCAACACTGGGTCAGCAGGGAGGTCAGACCAGGATGCTCAGGGATTAATCCTGTTGGGTTTGGAAAGCCTCCATAGGACAGGGACTGCCCCTCTGGGCAACCTGTCTCACCATCTGACTGTCCTCCCAGTGAAAAGATTCAACATTGCATCTACTCTGAACTTCTCTGGTTTCAATGTATGTCTGTGGTAGGGCCCTGAGGCCACTCTTAGGCCTTAATGCCTGTGACTGGTCTCACCTGGGACCCCTAGCCACACTCCTGACCATGGGTCCAAGAGCCTCATTTAAGCCAGACTTTGGCACCCAGTCCGTGCCACTTTGAACATGTGTCATAGCCCTGTCTCTGCCCTGTCCTTTTGCACTTGGCTGGACTCCATGGAGGGACCCTAGATATGGTTCTTCACTTGCTATTGCTGTCAGTGGACCTTGTTGGAAGCACCTGGCACTGCTCATTGTGTCCAGAACCTGTGGGGCTGTGCCCCATTGGTGAGGGCATTTCCTGCATTGGGGCCACTTGGAGTTCCCGGCTCATCTGCCCTTTGGGAGCAGCCAGCCCTTGCTTCTTTGTGACAACTTGTTGTGTCTAATTGCCCCACTATGCACCTCTGTGCAGAGCCTCTAGGAAGGCTGCTGTTAGGTCTACTGAGGCTCTCTCTTCTGGAAGATGAACAAGGCCAGGTCCCTCAGCCCCTTCTCATAGGGCTGGTGCTTCATCCCTATTTCCATCTTGGTAATCTTCCACCAAACTCACTGCAGTTTATGTTTTTTTTTTTTGAAAATACTTATTTAAGAGGACATCTTCTGTAACAGACCAAAGACCATAGCTCTTCTTTTGTCTAAGTTCTGAAAACTTCATATCCATGGCACTGTCTCCTTTTTCAGATTCTTTGATTCCATTCCCAGATGGTGTTTTCACTGATACCACTGGACTTCAGCCTGAAGATCACAGAATCGTAGGAGTTGGAAGGGACCTCAGGAGATCATCTAGTCCAATCCCCCTGCTGAAGCCGGCTCCCTCAAACAGGTTGCACAGGAATGCATCCAGGTGGGTTTCGAACATCTCCAGAGATGGAGACTCCACAACCTTTCTGGGCATCTTAGTCCAGTGCCCTGTCACCCTCACAGTAAAGAAGTTTTTCCTTAAGTTCCTGTGGAATTTTTGGTGTTCTAGTTTTTGCCCACTGCCCCTTGTCCTGTCACTGGGCACCACTGATCAGAGCCCCGCCCCATCCATTTGGCCCCCACATTTCAGATATTTACAGACATTGATAAGATCCCCTCTCAGTCTTTTCTTCTCCAGACTGAAGAGCCCCAGGTCTCTCAGCCTCTCCTCATATGGGAGATGCTGCAGGCTCCTCATCATCTTTGTGACTTTCCTCTGGACTCTCTCTAGAAGATCCTTGTCTTTCTTGAACTGGGGAGCCCAGAACTGGAACTGTATTCCAGATGTTTTATTATGATAAAATTTTCATTCATAACAGTCTAACAAATTAGCAGCTAATACACGTTGGGCAATTAGGGCTAACCAATGAATTTAAGCACAAAACAAAACAATAAATATGACACTAATAAACTAAAATTCACCTATAGCCTTTTGAATTAAAGCAAATAAAGGGGATATGGTTGGACAAGTCTGTAAAATCATGACAGAGTTATTACAGCTGCCTTTATTTAAAGATAAATACTATTTTCTTCTTGATTTAAAATTTTGAATCAACAAAGAATTTGGCACTTGCAGTAGAAAAGAAGTGTAGATAGTTGTGTAAAACACAAGTAAATATTTCCACATCTGGAATCACTGTTACAGGGTTTTTTTTATTCTGGAAATGTATTTAGTGTCTGTGCATGATCTGCAGGCAGAACCTCTGCTTAAAAACAGCCCATGTCAGCAAGACAATTGAGAGAAATTATAAGCCCTTGCTATCAAAGTATCACTCATACAGTAAAACTTGATAACATCACATTTCTGGCCCGATTGTTGTATAACTTTGATATCATAAGGCCTTTGGGAGAATCTGATCTCAGTACACAGGTGGGTGGCTGTGACCCAGTGACTTTTGCTTCTTATCCTTTGCTGCCATTCCTCCTTGGATTATGTGGCTGGTCATACTAATCACTCTCAGCCAGATATCTTATTCTCTCTCTCACTTAGAAGTATCCACCTTAAAGCCTTTCAAGAAATCCTGAGACCCTGTGGAATTGCAAAATCCACTCACTCTCTTGAATCCCTTGTTGGGACCTGTATAAAGCAAAGGCAGCTCTCTTCCAGCTGCTTTCACATTGCTTTTACTTCAAATCCCTCTGGAAGAAAGCTCTGTTTTGAGTTCCTCGTGTACAACACTTATGTTTTCATGAGAGATTTTTCACAGGAGTTTCTATAGCCTCTTTATTTCTAGGTAGTGTAAGGCCATTGTCTAATCCCAGATGCGTTTATGGTTAATATCCAAATTAAACTATGAGCAGCTAGACTAGCTCAGGGCATTATGCCTCTCATAAGTGATGAATATGTGGGTTTCCTGCCAAAAGATTGTGTCTCAGATGATGCAACCCCAATAGAAGAAGAAAATAAGTTAGGAACTTAATTACTGCCTCACATGATATGTATTCAGAAGTTTCTGTGCATAGCAAAACAAGTTCAGGGAATTGCAGTAATTTCCTTTGCTACTTAATTTGATTGTGCAGCGATGGAGAGGGAATGAGGTAACTTCATTTGCATTAAAATTATTATGATTTTTGTTTTTCAAAACACAAATGTTCACTGAGATCAGGAATAAGAATAAAACATCCCATTTAGGTGTTTTATTTGTACTGTTATTTTGCATCAGTGATAAATGCCAGCTAGGTCACATTCTATCAACAGTATATTAAAATGTCTTGTAATAAGCAGATGTTAAAGAAACAGTCCTAAATATTGTATAGGCCAGTTTTACAGTGAAAATCACCAAAAGTTGTATGACCAGAAAAACCTTAGGATGAGGATAACTGGGGCCAGACCCCTGCTAAAAGTCTGTATGGGAAGAACAGTATTTACAGCCCCATGCTTACAGAAATATTTAAGTCAGAGGCCAAAGATGGTACCAGAACAGCTTATAAATCATGCAATTTTAAAGCAGATCACCTCTGAGATTTTTTTTAATTTGTTTTTCTGGTGTGGAAGCCTTTAGGCTGTACATTTCCCACTTATCTTCCTAAGCCACGGGAACTTTGAAACCGATGTTTTGCTCCCCAAACGAAAGCTGAGATTATTATGTACAGACATGAGTTAGGAGCTCGGACTCCAGAAAGAACACCAAGTGCATTGCAAAGCAACTACTGAGAGTTTAAAAACCAGCTCGCTTTCTTCCACTGTTTTTTTATTAAACTTTCACGTAATTGAAGTACATGCTTAAGTGACATGGATTGGTTAAATTTAAGTATATGAGCATTTGGCTAAACACATATTGGTCATAAAGTGAAGCCAACACTAAGAACTGCTGCTAAGGACTTTGGTGTCTAAGACAAATGATATCTTATACTCTCCTGTACAATTTTATTTCAAGTTTGAAAGCAGCTGTCCTAGTTCTGAGCTGAATTACACCTCTGTTACCCTTTGTTTAATTTACAGCTGTGTCAGAAAGGGTTTAAGCAAGTTTTGTGTGGGATCGTATTTACTTTGAGAGGCTGTTCAACTAATTTCTTCTGTGAGCCTCCATATGTGTGGAGATACACATTACAACGCTATAGGAAGCACAGAGGGATATCATCTTGGACAAGCAGCTGCAAGAGCAGCGTTTCTGGTCCAAACAAATACAATTCACATGGATTGAGAATTCAAATTCTAGTTTCTCAGCTCATCCTTAGTCTGCACACACTGACTCAGCCGGACTTGTGAAATCAGGGACTGTGCTATCAGAGCAGGAACATTGTCCTCCTGCTTTGGGTTGTCCAGAACCCTCCTCTGAACATGTATCTACTCCTGTCTTCCTTAATTTGTTGAGACTGAGTTAGAGCACTCTTTCAGATTACTCCTAATACGGAAACCAATGGCATAGAAGGATTTTGAATATTTTCCAACACCCCAGCCTGTTTTTTTTGGTATTTTTTTTTCTCTGATTATCAATATGTAACATGGTACACATTTTTTACCTTTTTGAAATTTTTCCTCTCTTACTCTGAATACAAAAATGTTGCAGCATGGCCTAATGGATGCCACAATAACTCAGCAAGTGTTTCATGGCGGGAGGAAAACCTGAAACAGTAAAAACTCCCCCTGGTGTATATGGACAGAAGCTTAAATCAGATTCCGTGTGAGGAAGAGCTGAGTTGGCAAAGACAAGGAAGGGGCTTTTGGGAGAACGTGTTCCACTCAAGCACTGATCCCTTCTGGCTTCATCGCAGCTTTTTTTTTCTTTTTTTTTAACTTTCCTTGTTTTGCTTATACTGTTGTGATTAGAAACTAGATCTTCTTAAGGGTAACAGAGCATTGGAACAGGCTGCCCAGAGAGGTTCTGGAGATTTTCAAATCCCGCCTGGATGCCTTCCTGTGCAACCTGGTGTAGGTAACCTTCTTTGGCAGGGGGGTTGGACTAGATGATCTCCTGAGGTCCCTTCCAACCACTACCATTCTGTGATTCTTTTGTATGTGTAGCTGTTGTTAGTATTCTTGGCAAAAAAAGATCCATGATCTTTGCTAGGCTTCTTAGGCATTATCGTAAATACCTATATACATATATTCCTGCATTATATTTCAGAGTTAAAGCTTCTGTTCTTCCATATCACTACTTAAACAAACAAGGAAAAGCCTTACTCTGAGGTTTTTTTCTGGGAGGGGACACAATTTTTTACTGAAATCCCTAGCAAAGGGTTTTAGTGCAAAATTCTGGGGTTATTTGTGCCATTGTAAATCTGGAATTAGTGCAGTGAGGAAAATGAGACTTAAGTTAGCAACCTGAGAGAAGAATGTGTCCTCCCAAATTTTGGAAGAATTCATATAATGCTTGAAATGAAAAACAAGATTATAGGTGACATTTCAAATCAGACTGCCTTTAGTGTGCCTGTGTGCATGAAAAAAAACCAAAAACCTTGCTGACAAGCAGGGAACAGTGAGCTGAAATAAAGATTAAAATTGGGAAGAGCTTGATATGAAACAGAAAGGGGAAAACTACCTGAGGCATTATGTGGATTGAAAAAAGGAGGGGTAAACAGGCTACTGAAGAGAGCAAAGGGCAAAATGCCAATGACACCTGAATTAAAGACTTAAAAGATGCAAAATAACAATTGACATAATGAAAGAATATTCAAAGGGCTTTCTGCAGGTAGTATGCCAGCATCAGATGTTGGGGAGATTTTTACTGGGGAAGGAGGAGAGATGGAGACAATATCCAAGCTGTAAATAATGCCATTAATTTCTTGAAGTATGTCACCCCTGAGGGAAAGCCAGAGTGGAAGTGTAACGTGGGGCTGATATTGCTCCTTTTTGGTAGTGGGCAGAGGGTGAATTTAGTTACTTACAGTGCAATATCAGCCCAGACATCTGAGACATTGCTTCCAAATTTACAAGAATCTTTTTAGGCACTTAAATCTGTATTTAGAGCTCTGTAGAAATAGGTTATTGCAAGGGCTTGGCCCTACCATTCTCCTTTCTCAGTTGACTAGCAGGTGTATATATTTACTTGTGGACAGAGGAAAGACAGATGACCAATGTTACAATGAAATGACTTTATTCTACTTGCAAATAAAG
This sequence comes from Antrostomus carolinensis, assembly GCF_000700745.2. Classification (NCBI taxonomy): domain Eukaryota; kingdom Metazoa; phylum Chordata; class Aves; order Caprimulgiformes; family Caprimulgidae; genus Antrostomus; species Antrostomus carolinensis. The sequence continues at coordinate 8,062 of NW_010340001.1, read as the reverse complement.
TATCATTAGTCTCAATAGGTAAAATGTGATCTCTTTGGCTACTTTTGATAAGATCTTTACTACTCAGCATTTGTCTTAGACCCCTGTAGTTTTCTAATACAGAAAAAGACATTCAGTGACTATATCTCACAGTTCCTCTGGAGAAAACAAATATTTCTGTATAATTTATTCTTTTCCAACAGTATTACTGCATGGCAATTAAATAAAATTACTAGAAAAAAATTCTATTCCTTTTATTTATCCGTGTATCCATGCAATTCCCTGATAATGAGAATAAAAATTTAGGGAAAAAAAATAACAGGAATGTTATTTGATTCACAAAATTTTAAGGAAATTCTTAAGCTTCCTGAAGAGGAAAGTAAGAGCACAGGAGACCTTTCAGATTCAGAGAGAACGTGTGTGCAGAAACAGTGCAGTAGAAAGCTCCTTGCTTTTAGCTAGAATACCAGCCTGCCCAGCTCTGAGATGCAGGGGGAACTTTTGTCTATCAAAATATGTTTCTCATATGCAAGATTATTCTGATTAGACGAAGAAAGGCAGTGTGCACAGTGAGGTGCTAATACAAAGCCTTGTCACTGGTTTTCTAATGGGTGACTATGAGCTAGTCAAGCTACTTCTAGGGAGCTGTCAAACTGAAACCCACACTTGATATGGGCATAAACTAGAATGTTATTCAACAGCATGATGAAAGTAGGAGCCTCCAAACCATTCAGTTGGTAAGTGGCTCCAGTAAAGCCCCAGTCCTGTACCCATCTGCTCACCTGAGAACCTGCTGGAATGACACTTGCACTGGTTTCATGAACCCACCCCCAAAGTAATTAAATATGTCAAGAAAGATTTTCAGGGTTGGGGCTGCAAACACTAATATCTGCAAAGATCTGAAGTGGAACAAAGCTGTACTTTCTAAGCAGCAGGTTGTTTACTTAAAAATATACTACAAAATAAACCTTGAGTTCTAACAGGTTATTTCTTTATGGCACTGTAGGTGCAGTTTAGATATCCTAGAGAAGAAAATGCAGGTGAGAGGTGGATGAATTGATTGTTTTAAGTAGGTTGTTTGGTTTGGTTACAGTCATTGCTTTCATCCTTTGAAATTTTGGAAGCTGTTAACATAAATGTGTATAAAACTGCCAAACTCACAGCAGTTTCTGAAAAAATATTTCTCATTACAAATACTACATGGGGATAATGGACTGCAATACGTGTTTTTTTTTTTTTTGGAGGAAAAATAGCTTTTCAAGACCAATGTTCAGCACTCTAGCTGTCAATCAAACAGAGGTGGGAAAGCGTAATACCATAATGTAAACCATAATACCATAACATAATCTCAAAATATAAAACATGAATATCTCTTCCTCCTTCTGGGGAAAAAAAAAAAAATGCCCACTCCCCATGGCTTGCAAGGTTCTCTGCTCCTGGGATGAAATAAAAAAAAAGAAATTCAGCTTTCCTTTCATTAAGTACACTGAACTGCAGAAAACTGCTGCCCAGTATTGGAGCAACACTGGACACCCCCTCAGGCACAAGGTTCCATTATCTGGGCATACCATGGTGGAGGAATCCTTTCTGCCTTTTAATATTGTTAGACCTTGTCATCTTCTCAGAAGGGGGAAGAGGAAATGGTGAGATACTAATATGGACCCAGCAGCTGCCAGTGTCAATAACCCTTTTTGAGTGCCATCACACATTAAGAGCCACTTTCCTACACAACACTCAAGGAAGAGTTGCCAGACCAAGAACACATGTGACGAGAGCCAGAAAATCAGAAAGTAAAGTAATTCTAGGGAAAGGGTTCATGAAGTAGTACTTTTTTTAAAAAAAAATTTCTATCTTCTCCTTTTCAGGGCTGTGCTGTAATTATATTAATGAGCTCTTAAGATTTCACTGATCTAGGAATCTCATTTTTTAAAAGTAATAGTATGAAAACCTACAAATTAAGAAATTTATTTATTATAATTATGCAATTGCAGTAACAGAGAGCTTGATAATGTGTGCCATAAGCACTCAGACACTGCATTAATGAGGAAGATGACTGAAGCCTATCAAAGGGCTAATAAACATACACAATGCACCTGTGGTGTTTCACAAAGGAGGCTGTGCAGCTTGGGTAATGTCCAACTTAACAGCTCTGGGCTGATTCATCCCCTAAGTGTACAGTATCAGTATTTCAGTGACTCCAGTTTTCCTTTATGAAAAAACTTTTGAATTTTCAGGGTTCAATTCACCTAACTTAAGACTTCTGTTTTAAGGATGAGAAAAAATGCATGTCTAAAGTACTTACTTTCATCCTTAAAATACTCATCACTGTGGTGAGTTGATGGTGACATGTGTGATGATACTTAACCAATGGATTCGTGTTACAGTACATAAGAAGATTATTAAGTTTTAAGAAGTTATAGTTTGTATTCATTAAACTGAAGGTGCTTGACAGTTAAACACTCCCAAGTGCTATTTGACTGCCAGTGCACAAAAGGAGGCATCCTTTAAAATCCTGAACAACGGAACCACATGAAAAGTGCGACAGTAAGTTGGGCTATGTCACTTAGGAAGCTGTGCCTGAGTCAGTCTCATCTTTGAGTAAGGTTGGAAAACAAACTCTTTAAAGACCATCTGTGGTCCATGGATGAGCAGCTGCATTTAGAGAGCCGGTTGTGGACAGATCACTTGGGTGATAGATATATTTGGTAGGGCAAAAGAATAGATGAGAATGTGCACCATACCAAATACAGATGATGCTCTTTATGACTTTCTGACTATTCTTAGTCTTTAGTAAGGTGGTTGTTGATATCATAGGTGAATTTCACTGAAGCTTGGTGAAGGAAATGGGGCAAATGGTCCTACCTGCAGTGTTTTCTTGGTGCCACCAAAAAGCATTAGAGATTATTTCAGAGAGGATGGAGCTTTGCTGCAAGTTGATACTTTAATTTCATCATTTCTGTGCACAAAATTATTCATGTCATAACATTTGTATTTTCTTCAATTTAGGAAGGTGAGTACTTTTTAAGAAGGTTCCCAACACCAAGATTTTTTTTTTCCATATTTCTGTTTAGAATTTCAAAATATCTTGTTGCTATGCCCTCACACATATGGAGGTATGGACACATATATGGACACATATGAAGTATGGACACATAATGGCACTAAGAGAGGAGCACAGCTGAAGTGAAAGGATTAAAAAAGTCTCTTCTGTCAGAGTGTCTTTAAGTCTTTAGTCCAACAGAACTGTATTTTCTGTTTTGCTCCAGGTATCTTTTGTATCAGCACATAAAACATTTTATAAAGTAATAAAAAGAAAAAAAAGGGGGATTGAAAAAAACTCTTTTTGCCCTTTCTTAGCAATAGTAGATCTTGAAAAACTGCATTAGCTTATGAGAAATCAAAATTTGATTTGTGCCAAGTTAAGCATGATCTCCTGGGCAGTGTCACAGAAAGTACCTGGACTTTCTATGTGGGGTAAAGAACATTTTAGTTACATACATGATATTTTTATTATTCTATGGAAACTGTGACTGAGGTGCGTCGTCTTTTCTACCTTTTACTGATCACGGCGCTCTTGTCAGGAAATCTTATTGCAGACCAGGGAGCTCTGGGTGTCAGAGTAACTACTGAAGGCGGAGGAAGATAGCTTTTTGAGGTGGAGGAACGGGTGCCTGCCCTTCTTCCATCCGCACGTGTAATCTCTGTTACGTGTGGTCCAGGGAAGTCTGTATGGCCCATTTCCCTCTCCCGTTGTATGGAGCATGCCAGGGCAGTGTAGAAGTGTGGCTTCAGCACTTTGGCAGTGCTGGACTTTCTCCTTAAGAAGGCTGAATGTCAGAGCTGGTACTCAAAACCTGGAGTCCCTGACTCACACATGCACAAAATGATTAGTTGATTGAACTGCATTGCCCTCCACATTATCTGGCTTGTTGCTCAAAGTTCCCTCTTTGAGACAGAGAGCACCCTTGCTGCTCACAAGAGGAACCAGTCAATTTGGAGCAAATTAGCTGAGGAGGAAACTTAATGAAGTTCTTGGTGTGAATGCCACTGCCCACCCCAGGTCACCCCCCATGTTCAAATCTTTCTTTTTTGTGGCCTCAACTAAAGGTAGGCAGCATGGTTTTTTGTAAAATAGTCATTAAAGGAAGAACATTTACACATATTTCACTAGTATGACATTCAAGGAAAAGAAAAATAACTTATTTTCCTGCCCCACATACTGTGCAAACAGATTAAAGGCAACTGTTCTCCTAGAGGGTATAACGGTACAAATCACACAGGTATTGTTACTAAGGAAGACTGAACACTGAAGGTGTTCCTGCTATCTATCCAGCATGATACAGACTGGATGGAGAGGATGAGACATGAACTTCATATGAACTAAAGCAGTTACACATCTCCAAAGTTTTTGAATTTATGTCAGAATTAAGGAAATGAAATCTAAGGTTGCTATGGGAGAGGACAGGTATAACCAAAGTATTTGAATGTAAAGTGAGCACAGAGTTGAAAAAGGTTGTTGTAGAGTGATCAAAGGGAATCCTTCATCCTTCACAGAGAATGAAAAGAAGTGCAGCTGAGGAGAAAACTCTTTCTGTTACATTAAAAAGAGGAGAAGAGACATTTCTATGTACAATTTTCTTTATGCAAAATGCAGAACTCATTATGCATTTTCAAAAGTGTTTGTAAGACCTGAATATATTTTCAAACAAACAGAACCCGCAGTATGTGAGAAACCATCATGTGAAGTTAAAGAAAAAGTAAAGAATCTTCATCACAGCAACTTGAGGCTTATCAATATTTTAAGAGCTTACTTCTATCTTACTTCTATCACCTGCTTAATATCTAATGGCAAAAAAATTATCAGCCTGGTTTTGATTCAACTTCAAAGCGTGCAGTTCATCTGCATATTCAGCTTTCCTTTCCTGAAAAGTAAAATGTTACTTGAATGTGAATGATTGGTTTCCCCTATTGTATTAGAGAAATATACCTGCTATAAAATTAATACATTTTGTTTTCTTTTGGCCATGAAATGGTAGCTATTGATATAACCCTCCACATTTTGAGATCTGAATGAAAGTGAACCTCTTTATTTACAAAGGAACCTCATCCATTTAAATTTATCAACAAATAAATTCTCTGCTTCTTCCAGAGTGCACTAAAAGTTGCAAGATACTTATAATGATCTAAATACTTGAAATTATTAATTTGATAAAAATACTGACATTTGGCAATTTGATGGCGACAACCTTAAAATTGTTATTGAGGTATTTGGACTGCAGTTGTCTTCTTCTGTATTAAGCCAGTAACAGCAAGTAACTATCATTCTTAGAGAGAAATAAGACCAAGGAAGGACATCCTGTCCTCTTCTCAGTGTCTGTTCTCAAGATCTTTCCCAATCTTTCATCTAACATAACCTTAAATGCAGATTGTTACTCTGATGCTGTGCTTAGTTTTTCCTTTTCCCTGCCTTGACCAAGCAGTTTGCTGAACTTTGTGTCCTGCAGATTTGCTTATTTTCCTTTAGGATGAGAAATCTGTGATAAAAGCCAGTGCCTTTTGTGGTGTCCTGTTTATTTACTGACTCCAGGAGAAACCCAGTGGGAGGCAACGGGGTCTTTGTTGCCCGCATTTATTTCCATGTCAGTGCTCAGGCCTAAGAGAGGTCTAAACAAGGCATCTGTAGACCTCTCCTGGGGTCTGAAACAGGTGGTGGTCCTGGTCCTGCTTTCCAGTGTTCAGTTTTGCTTGTATTTCCGGATTTTTGTGCTCTCAAAGCCAAAGGTTGCCACAGCTCTGGTCTGAGCCATGGAGGGAAGGAAGAGCTTTGCAGAGGATTTTGCATGATGCCAACACATGAAATGCTAACAGAGCAAAGAGGCTGTGTAGCATTAAGTATGACCTTCTTAATGCTGCTCTTGCACCCTTTACAAGTCTTGCCCGAAGAGGAATCCTCCATTCAAGTGGGCGCTTCTTTTCGGTTATAGAAATGTCAATTTCAGCTAGAAGCTACCATTATATAAAGATGGCATGTGCAGTCACAAATTCCACAAAGTCTACACCAACACCTTAGAAGTCCTTGAAATTCATTGTGGCAAGTGAAGAACATGGAAGGAAAATTTTTAGGCATTGAAAATGGCTAGGCAATAAGCTTTTGATCATTTGATGGCTATAATCTATTTTTGGCAAAAAAAAAAAAAAAAAAAAAAAGAATGGCCCCAAAGATCCTTTTTAGTGTAAAAATGAAAAAGACAATTTGAGGAAAAGTGCTTTTCATACTTGTAGGGACAATAAATACTGCTGTATACTAGGAGAAAGCTTCCAGCCACCAGTGATGGATAGCATTTGTTTCTTACACTAGATTTAGAAACAATGTCATTTTGATTACAGTCCTGCTTCTCCTCTCTACTTGAATTATAATTTTCGTGGTTATTATTTCAAGGTCTGCTGCAGCTAAGAACCAGCAGACAAGGCCCATCTCACAGCCTCGTGTCCCAACAACATGGAAAAGTAGCATAAACCAGGGCCACTCTGGAACAAGGAGCACTTGCTGCATCCCTTACAGGTTGTTCTCATACAGCCTGGCTAGATTTGTTGTCACTGCACTCTGATGCACTTCTGTATGTCATACAACCCTGGGGTGTAGAAGGGTCCTAAATAAGAGTTGTTGTTTTGAGACATACTGAGATATCAAGCTGTTGTGGAAGGCTATTGAGGAGTGTGGTTGAAAGAGGATGGAATAGCCAGGGTAAATTTGGGCCTTGTGAGACTGTAACAAAAATTTGCCATGAAAACCCTCTTAAATAGTATCTGGTTTTAATCAGGTTCTCTCTTACATGCCACCTTTGTCACACAGACTTCCTTTTTTAGGGTGATGTTGGAGAAGGCTAGCACCTTTTTTGATAAAGATACTTGGCAGGCATGCTTTTCCTTGTTGATCTGAAGAATGGCTTCAGTATTCTCTGTGGTTAGAAAGGAATTTTCCTGTGATTTTTTTTTTCTATTGAGCTTTTATTCCACAAGTAGTTTCCACATTTCTTAGTGCTCCTGAGATAATTCCCATCTAATAATTTGTGACACAGGTTGTTTGCTCTGGTAGTGCCTTGTAGATGTCCCTCTGAGGAGATATCACAGAGTCATAGGAGTTGGAAGGGACCTCAGGAAATCATCTAGTCCAATTCCCCTGCTGAAGCAGGCTCCCTTCAACAGGTTGCACAGGAATGCATCCAGGCAGGTCTTGAACATCTCCAGAGAAAAAGACTCCACAACCTCTCTGGGCAGCCTGTTCCAGTGCTCTGGCACCCTCACAGTAAAGAAGTTTTTCCTTAAGTTTGTCTGGAACATCCAGTGTTCCAGTTTGTGCCCATTGCCCCTTGTCCTGTCACTGGGTACTACTGAAAAACAGCCTGGCCGCATCCATTTGGCTGCCACATTTCAGATATTTATAGACATTGATAAGGTCCCCTCTCAGTCTTCTCTTCGCCAGGGTAAAGAGTCCCAGCTCTCTCAGCCTTTCCTCATACGGGAGACGCTCCAGGCCCCTCATCATCTTTGTGGCCTCCGCTGGACTCTCTCTAGAAGATCCCTGTCTTTCATGAGCTGGGGAGCCCAGAACTGGACACAGTACTCCAGATGTGGCCTCACCAGGGCAGAATAAAGGGGCAGGAGAATCTCCCTTTTTATCAGGAAAGCAGGATTCTGAACACTAGTTTAGATGTCAACACACCAAGGAGTGATATAGGAATGATAAACCATTGCTGTAAAAAAAATTAAATCTGTGGTGGAGCTGGTCTTCTAATTGGATAAAGTTTTCCATGCTAAACTGGGCTAAGACTCACCAACATCTCTAGTGCCAGAGGCTCAGCACAGGAGCACAAGTCACATCTGTCTGCCTCAGACCTGTGAAGAAATGCTTGCTCGTGTTCAATTCAGTTCAATTGTTGTTAATAAAAGATGTAGAATATGTAGCCACATATCTATCTGTATTTATTTGTGAATCTGCAGCTTGTTAACAAATACCAATTCAGAGTGATTATACTTACATTCCAGCAGAAATCATGCAAAGGAACATGACCAGACAGTGAAA
>NW_010340000.1:312-4513 GCF_000700745.2 Antrostomus carolinensis | reverse complement strand
ATTAAATTTAAATATATATATATATTTATATATGAATCCAAAGGCTCCTTTGCCCGCCCACCAAACTCAGCCCACGCAGGCGACTCGGAACAAAAATGACTTAACCGGAGTGTAAACCCCTCCCCTAACCCTAAAAGTCTTTTTTTTTTACATTTTTCCCTTTTTTCCCCTTTCCCTCCCTCTCTCCTTCCCCGACGGCCCCGCCGCAGCGGCCGTGCCCAGGGCGCCCCCTGCGGGCCGCTCGTGGAGGCAGCAGCCCACGCGTGTCCGCGTCCCCTCTCTCATCCCCAATCTCACTGCTCTTCCCTCCTTCCCTGTCTCCTCTCCTTGTCCCTCCCAGCCCCGCGGCACATACAAGCTCTATATCCCCCCCCACACACACCCCTTCCCCTTTGATGTGCCTTATTTTTTCCCGTGGGATGGGCACCCGTGGATCTGGGGGGAGGAGGACACGCTCACCTGGTGGGTCTTCATTCCATACAAACTTTACCCAAAAGGGATGGAAAACTTCTCATTCTTCCCACTCTGGGATCACACAAAATGATGCAAAACTCCAAAATTCCCATTTTCCTGGTTCAATCCCATCGTGACTCAACCAGGGTGAATTTTCCCAAAATCCCCTGAATTCCCCCCAGCTTGGCTCCGACTGAAACAAACCATAAAATAAAACACCCACTAGAAAGTCACGAAGTGTTTGGTCTCAAGGCACGATGGAGATTTGCCGTGGGGCTTTGCTGTGGGACATTCCCAGAGGGAACAGGACTCAGGCACCAAAAATAGGGAGCGTGGGGTGGGCTTGGAGATCCAGACGTGAGGTGGGCGTCCGTACGCGACGTCAGGGGCGAGGGGAGCTGAGGAGGTGTGGTTGGAAGTTGGGAACAGTGGGGAATTTCCTTTCCCTCCCCGTTTCCAGGAAGGTGTGGTTGGAAGTTGGGAATAGTGGGGAATTTCCCTCCCCATTTCCAGGAAGGTGTGGTTGAAAGTTGGGAACAGTGGGGAATTTCCCTCCCCATTTCCAGGAAGGTGTGGTTGGAAGTTGGGAACAGTGGGGAATTTCCCTCCCCATTTCCAGGAAGGTGTGGTTGGAAGTTGGGAAAAGTGGGGAATTTCCCTCCCCATTTCCAGGAAGGTGTGGTTGGAAGTTGGGAACAGTGGGGAATTTCCTTTCCCTCCCCATTTCCAGGAAGGTGTGGTTGAAAGTTGGGAACAGTGGGGAATTTCCCTCCCCATTTCCAGGAAGGTGTGGTTGGAAGTTGGGAACAGTGGGGAATTTCCTTTCCCTCCCCGTTTCCACACTCCCTACCCCAGTGGTTCTGGGAGGCAGGGAAACCTCTGCTGGCATCTTGCACCCGTGTCACCTACGATAGCGTTGGGTGCTGGTGCAAAATACCCTCAAACATGTAAAAACTTGATTTATTTCCAGATATATATTAAAATAATGATTGTAATTAAGCAGTGGGGTAATTTGGTGAGCGCCGTGGCTGAGCTGCTGGCAGAGGACAGTTGTTCTTCCAAGGGGTGCATCTTAATTACACAGAAATTAATTTGGGGAGGATCTGGGACAACAAATCCTCGCTCCTCCTGGCACCTTTTGCCAAGTCACCATGGGAAATGAACCCCCAAATTTCTTCTGCTTTGGGGTTCTCCAGCCAGATTTGGAGTGGCGATGGGTATGGGAGGTGCTGGTGGATCTCTTGGACCATGGGGAGCTGGAGGAATCACAGAATATCATAGAATCATCGAATCCCAGAGTGGTTTGGGTTGGAAGGGACCTTAAAGCTCATCCAGTTCCAACCCCCCTGCCAGCAGCAGGGACACCTTCCACTAGACCAGGTTGCTCAAAGCCTCATCCAACCTGGCCTTCAACACTTCCAGGGAGGAGCAGCCACAGCTTCTCTGGCCAACCTGGGACACTGTCTCACCACCCTCACAGTGAAGAACTTCTTCCTAATATCTCATCTAAACCTCCCCTCTTTCAGCTTAAACCCATTTCCTCTTGTTCTGTCATTAACTGCCCTTATGAAAAGTCCCTCCCCAGCTTTCTTGTAGCCCCTATTAAGTCCCTGATAGAAATAAGGGGCTGTGTCAACCCCCACTTGTGGTCCAAGCTCTTTCTTGTTGGCTTCTACATCCAAAAAAAATAGATTTTGGGTTTATTTTACCAGCTCTATTAATGCCACTGGATATTACATCCTGATAGTAGCTTCCAGGACACACCTCTGGTCCCACTCCTGCTCATGCCACCCACGGGGGAGATGTCTCCAGAGGGATGTGATGCCCACGTTGGCTGATGTTAGTCACCTGCGGTGTGTCCTTGCCCTTGCTTTGCAGCGATCCTTTATAAGGAGGATTATTTATATCCACAGCACTCTTGGAACAGCTACTCATCATTTTATTGCTCTTTATAATCTATTTAAAGCACAATTAGAAAAAAAAGAGAAAATCTATACAAAGTTACAGCCAAAAACACATCTTAGGTACGTTATAAATCCCTGAAAACCAACCATGGATGATAACCAACGTTCCTTGGCTTGGCTGGTGGAAACTGCGTGACACCGAGGAATGAATGAGGGCTGGAGACCTCAGTTATCTTCTCTTAGACCTTCAAAGCACAACTCCTTCGGGTTCCAGCAGCAGGTAATCGTGCAGAGGTTTGGGCACGGGCAGCAGAGGGATGAGACAATGACATTTACTGCCAAACTTTTTCCGGATGGCGGAGCGACATAAATGTTGGAGACACCGGACTGTGCCCGCCAACCGGAAAAAGGATTCGTAGAAGATCTGGTGCTGCTGCAAAGAGAAAGTGGGAGAGAAAAACACATGAGCTTCAGTTGGGTTGATTTTTTTTCCCTGATTAAGCCAAACAAGTCAGAGTTTTGAGTTGAAGATCTAAGGGGAGGTGGTAGGAAACCCATGGGTGATGTTTGCCCATGGGTTGGGTCTGTGTGCTGACGTGGCTCCTAAAGGCTGGATGAGGAATTCTCCTGGGGATGCAGATGTGAAGAAGCCCAACCTCATCGCCAGCTCTGTGTGGGAGGATGATTTCATGCCCACCACCAGCAGCACCCCTGCAGAAAGCCCTAGAGCTGAAGTAGAAGTGACCCACTTGGTTCTAAGACGGGGAAACACAGCAGGAGGGCTCGGTGCAGCCTCAGCTTTCCCCTGGTTGGGAATAAAAATCCTTTCTCCCATCCCTTAGAACACACCTGTCCTGGTTTTATTCGGATGCAGTTAATTTTCTTCTTCAAAGAGCTTTATTTGCGTTCCAGCAGCCCACCAGCCTTGGCCTTGAATCCAAGCTAACCAAAGACCTGTGGCCACCTGAGACCATTCAAGAGCAAGCTGGCCATACCTTTTGCACATCCAAGTCTGAGTTTTTTAGAACCAAAATTAGTGGTGTGGGCTCCTGGTTGGCAGTGGCCCAGCTCCAGAGTCACTTCCAGATGTTGGGGTTGTGTTTTATGGTGGCTCAGAGGCAGGAATGGGGGTTTTGGTGTTGATGGAGCCAAGCTTCTGAGATGAATCAGGTGTGAGGTGGTGCTCCAAGGACTATTCCTTTTTTTTCCCCCCATCCCAAGTGAAGTTTGGGTGTGGAAAGACTACTCTCGGTGGGTAAAACCTCCTCCTTGGGTCTCAGCTGTCCCTGTCAAACCACCAGTGCTTGGAACATCTCACCTGGAACACTTCCTCTGGCACGGCCTCGACCCACTTCTCAGAGATGGGAATTTGGGAGTAGGAATTGAAAAGGACTTCGATGATCTCCGGCACAGCCGCGCAGGACTTCAGCACCTAGTCATGGGCAACGTGAGGGGATTCAGAGAGAGACACACAGATCCCAGAGGGGCAGAGCATCCCTGTGCTGCAGCCAGGACTCATCTCACCCCACCAAAATCCAGGCTGGGGTAGGCCCATGTTGGGATGAGGTGGATGTAGGGTTTGTCCTGGCTGAGGGCTGATGTGCTGAGCCTGTCTCCAACATCCCAAGGTGGGAAAAAGTCCTCCCTGCCAGCCTGGATCCATCCTCCCTTGACCCTGCCTGCTTTTCCCTGCTGGTGTTCCCATTTCCACCATTCCCAGCAGCACCACCAACCCCAATGCCATTGTCCCCTCTCCCTGCCCAGATTGGGACAATCTCCCAGATCCCAAACTTTTTATACTGTCCCGGGTTGGCCAGAGAAGCTGTGGCTGCTCCTCCCTGGAA
>NW_010340000.1:0-277 GCF_000700745.2 Antrostomus carolinensis | reverse complement strand
GTGGAAGGTGTCCCTGCTGCTGGCAGGGGGGTTGGAACTGGATGAGCTTTAAGGTCCCTTCCAACCCAAACCAGTCCATGATTCTATGGAATGAATCCCAACCCCAATAGTGAAATCCCGGCTGCGAGGGGACACGTGGGAGCTGGTTTGAGGTCAATACCTTGACGAAGGCAGGAGGCCATATCTTCTGGGAGCCATGATTGAGCAGCAGCTGGACGGCGAGGTGGGGCCTCAGCTCCTTCTTGAACGCGGCGCCCTGCAGCGCGCAGCCCAGGGG
>NW_010339999.1:0-492 GCF_000700745.2 Antrostomus carolinensis | reverse complement strand
GAGGTGGAGGTCTGTCTCTTCTTCCAGGTAACAAGTGATCGAAGAGGTGGAGGTCTGTCTCTTCTTCCAGGTAACAAGTGATCGAACAAGAAGAATTGGCCTCAAGATGTGCCAAGGAAGGTTTAGACTGGATATCAGGAAAAGCTTATTCACCAAAAGGGTTGTCAAATACTGGAACAGGCTGCCCAGGGAGGTGGTGGAGTCACCTTCTCTGGTGGTATTTAAAAGGCAGGTAGATGAGGTGCTTAGGGACATGGTTTAGAGGTGGAATTGGTAGTGTTGGGTTTATGGTTGGACTGGATGATCTTAAAGGTCTTTTCCAACCACTGTGATTCTATCTTTTTCCCATCTCTAGTAGCATTTTGGAGGCGAACAGCAGCATTCCATCCATTCTTGCTTCTGCTCAGAGACACTGATGTCAAACAAGCATTCTCTATGCTAAATATACATCATTTATTGCCCTTACAACCAGCCATGAATAAGATGGTGCAG
>NW_010339998.1:0-204 GCF_000700745.2 Antrostomus carolinensis | reverse complement strand
ACATGCCGGCACAGGCCAGGCATTTTCCTTCCCCGCCGCCCTTTAGACTCTTCAAGGTCAAGTCTCTGAAGGCACTTTCGGGAGCGTCCACACAGTACTGGGTGCCCTGGTCGGCGGCGTGCCGGCCGGACACCATGTAGCTGCTGTCGCTGTCCAGGTTGTCATCGGAGCTCCACCAGCCCATCATCTTAGACCGGTGCCGAG